>NC_140948.1:15273308-15508308 GCF_014529385.1 Adiantum capillus-veneris | reverse complement strand
ATCATCACATGGACGAGGCTCGCCGCTTCCACTTCTAAACACAATGTTCATTTTATCATTTCCCTTCCATTAAATAAATAGGCACTTTTTTAATCCACCAATAAAAAATTTGTCAATTTTCAAAGAGAAAAACTCTATTTTTCACTAACAAAAAGGGAACACATCACTATGGCTGTAGCCCTTTGGGCAGGCCAAAAATAGCACACACACAAGATTATTAGATGTCACTAATCAAGTAATCCCTCTACTAGCCAAGAGAGTAGTGGCTCAAGGGGAAGAACCCAAGAACATGCTCACATTAACTAGAGAAGCACTAATCTTCATTAGGCATGATAAACTAAGGATCTAATGAGATTGGGAGATACTTATCCAAACTAAATGCATAGTAATGAGCCTATCTAGCACACCATAGCTATGATACCACTTGATGGGAATTGGATCGTGCTAGCTAGGGTAGATGAAAGATAAACATCGTGCACACGAGTGAGTGTGTGTGGCTAGATTATCACTCAAGCGAATTAGGTTCCAAGATCAAGTAGCTTGAACTCATAAACATTGTATTGAGTATTCACTAAGCCATCACAAGCTCACCATTAACAAGGGAGATGTAATGCAAAATAGAGTTGTGTTTATTCATTCATGAAATGAGCTTTAAGTAGCTCTACAGCCTTGCACCCCAGCATGTGAGATAATTCCACTCTTCTCTCCTTGACTCACACTTTAGGACAAACCTCACACTTTACATTTTCCAAGCGGGTAGCCACAAGAGCAGAATTAGCCATGCAAATGAGCAATTGAGCAGTGAGCAAAAACGAGTAGGGTAATCAACTTGTTAGGGAAATTCAAAGGCTTGGAAGCCACAAAATCAAAGGCATTGAAGCGAAGAAGGGTGTAAGAGTGTGTGTGATGCGCGCGGTGCACGCACACACACACACACACACACACACACACACACACACACACACACACACATTGGCTACAGAATACAAAAACAGGGAGACAAAGAAGAAGAATTAATTTTTTTCTAAGGGTGTGTTCACACACACATAATTCTCGAAAAGAGGACAACAAGAAGAGAAAAGGACATGTGGTTGTGTGTGTGGTGTACACACACACACAAGCACACATAGACACGTGTTCTGTGTGGGAATTGAGAGCAACGAGAGAAAGAGAGAGAGCTTGGGAGGTCTCTTGGTCACAAGAAAAGAGAGACGGTGCGTGCGCTCTAGACGCACACATGTGCGCGTGCACGCACGCACACACACACACACACATACACACACACTCATACAGACATCGTCGAGTAAGTCGGGCATCCCTCGGAAATGGAGGTCACACCTCGACACGTCGGAGGAAAATTATTCCGACGACACCTTCTTCTCGGCTTTGCATTCAGCTTTGAGCATTAGCGGCTATGGCATCCGCGTGCTTTTGTTCGACAGTAGAAGACGGCATTGAGCGCTCTTCTCGGCTTTGACTTAGCAGAGCAAGAGAGCATTTCGAAGCCGACGGACTCTCCCGGGCATCCTCATCATTCCGACATCCTGTCCCTGACACAACAGGAGATGATTGAGAGAGGATGCGGCTCTCCTCTAGCCTGCATCCGGAGCGGCTCGGCTATGACGTGGTCTTCTCGACAATGATTTTTCTTGCTTCGGAGACACACAACTGACACATACCACTCCGACATACCATTTTGGCACGGATTTCCCATGAGCGAGCTCAGCTCTTCGATGATGTTTACGACAACAGGTGGCTGATTGTGCTATGCGTTTGGTTTCCAATCGATGAGTGTTGCGACCGACGAGATAGTGTGCCAGATTTCAGGCATTTTGCTCACAGGGTCTATGTTCTTTCCAATGCTAATTATGTGGCACAAATGTTGTGCTCATATATGACTGAGTGAGTCATTCCAAAGAGTGCTATGTATGCATATGTGGATACAACGTGAACTAGGTACAGCTCGCAGGTGGTAGATTCACAGGTTTACAGGGCTTTTGGATAGGTGCAACCGTCCATAGAGCCACTCGTTCAGGAGTGAGCTAGATTGTCAGTCTTTTGGCAGTTTTGTACACCATAAGTGGATTTGTTTACTAAGACATTGAGTGTTTGTTCATGCTTTATGTGGTTTTGGTAAAATTTTTGAGATTTTACTTGAAGTTCAAGGAAAATTCTATCGATTTTTTTGCAAATTCTCGCCATGCTTTGTGCATATCTACAATTTATTCTCTGATGGTTTAGTAGTCGAGTGTGACTCCCACTTTGACAGTGATTGAGTTTTGACTCTCAATTTGATAGGTTTTGTCAGTTGGGACACGGATTGGTGTTTTTGTACCCACTCTCGCAGGAGTAAGATTTGCATATGCTCATGTGGCTATGGATTACAAATAGTCAAAGGCTTTACAAGTTTTTTGGCAGACCTCTGCATGTAGTTTTCTTATGGGATGCATTTTAAGCATTGTTTGCTCACTACTTGCGTATATGGTTATGCGCTTTACGCTTGGTTGAGCTGTTTGTTTCAGATTGGACTCACTTGATTTAGTGATGTTATTCATGCCTGCAGTTTGTAGAGCTGCTTTATGCATATGCGAGTAGTGGTTGATCATGGTTATGATCGTGTAGTGGTCGAGTGATCTCCCATTTTGTTTGCCATTTTGGAATGGTTTATGGTTGAGATTTTGCTTAAGATTTTGCTCAGGTTATTGGGGAGACTATGCCAATTTCTCCCAAGATTTCTCACCATAGTTTGATTTCTTGGCATCCACATAGCAGATATTGTGCCATTTCAAAGTCTGCAAATATGACTCATGAGAGATGGAGGTCTCCTTCTTGCCGATATATGCAATGTTGGCATTGTGGTCATACAGGGCACATTAGGCATCACTGTTTCAAACGTATGGGGCAACATCACAGATGTATACGTGATGCAGATAACACATGCTAGAGTGGTGGCTTCATATGTTAGTGACAGTGATGTCATGTTCTACTTATATGTCTTCAAGAGGTGACACTTCTCCCCGTTGGTTGCTAGAGGATGCAGTTTTCCACGTCACACTATATCGTGAGTGGTTTAGCACTTTCTCTAGTGGGAGCTTCGGTTGTGTACACTTGGCCAATGGTTCAGTGCTTGACATTGTAGGTGCAAGAGATGTTTGCTTGCCATTACCCAGTGGTGCATCATATAGGCTATGACATGTATGCTGCGTTCCTCGGTTGAAACAAAGTTTGATCTCAGTGAGACAGTTAGTAGATTGTGGTGTCAGATACTGCTCAGAAAGCGGACCTTGTAGATGCATTATGGATTGTTAGTGATTGCCAAGGGAGCCTAGAGTGGCTTGGTATACCCTATGCATGCATCTGAGGTACGAGATGGCATAGTATTCGTTTTGTTATTGGCATGTGTCTCCTTCGCGTGTGAGCTCCATTATGCTTGGGAGAAAGAGCATGTAGCTATGCAAGGCATGTCAGTAGACTCTGTAGAGAAAGAGGTGGAGCGGGTCTACTTTTTAGAGACAAATGCAGAGATGACGGGCATGGAGTTCTTTGATATGCTCATGCTAGAGGCTAATGAGTTGATGTCAGGACACGTAGTTAAGCCTATGGATCAGAGGGATGTAGCCATCCCAGTGTTGGTGATGACACATCAATACACGATGAATAGTCTTGATGATGCAATGCATGCAGATATCGCTCAGGAGGCTAGGACAACGAGGTTTGCATAGATTTTATCGGTGTTCGGGCATCTCATATATGACCTACAAGTGTCGAGGCCCGACCTAGCAATTGGAGTGGGAGAATTTGCATGAGGGATTGCCAGTCATACGGGATTGACACTAACATGATGCATCGCAAAGCTATGCAGACCATACAGAGTTGTTTGCGAGGTTTATATGCAAGATCTAGCATGTAAGCTTGCCTATCACTAGAGCCTATACGGCTGCATGTAAATCAAGAGAGCGAGCCAGTGGGGGTAGGTTGAGAGAGTCTCTCACCTGTTTTCTTATACATACTAGTAGTTTAGCTAGTAGGACCCACTTAATGGTACATTCGCCTTTACGTGTGAGGTTGTTGGGGTAAAGGCGAAGTGCCTTTGCCTGGGGTCAGATGTCCGATGTCCAACCATCCACTACATACACTTTCTTTCTTCTTGTACATATACAAAGAATAAGGAGCTCCTCACTTTGAGGGATGCTCCAACCACACAACACCATGCATGCTCTCCCCTTCCCTTTCCCACACCGCACCGCGCACACATGAATCCGTGCACACACACATTTTTTATAAAAGTGTGCCTGCCCTAGTAGATCCCCTCTCCCATGCCCATTTGCCCCCCACCGCGGAACGACCCAAAAAAATATAAGTAGGCAGCTCTACTAAGTTCAGCATCCCCTGCCAGGTCCAAGCATTCATGGGAGCATGAAGCAACAAACAAACATATATGCCATCAACTCTAAATAAACCCACTCACCATCTCAACAACCCTAATTTAAATTTCTAAGTATCTATTGGGATTCATAATTATAAATAATAAAGATTGAATAAAAAATTTTGAATGAGAAATTTAAACTACAAATCGAGATATGTGGAAATGCTTTGTGCAATTGGAGTTTTTGATTTCCTCCATGGACAGACCCACAACATTGTTCTTTTTTGGCCTGCCAAAAGGGTAAAGGATATAGTTGTCAAAGTCGACAATGCGAAAGCATAGAGCAACGGGGAGAATACGAGAGAGAGAGAGAGAGAGAGAGAGAGAGAGAGAGAGAGAGAGAGAGAGAGAGAGAGAGAGAGAGAGAGAGAGAGAGAGAGAGAGAGAGAGAGAGAGAGAGAGAGAGAGAGAGAGAGAGAGAGAGAGATGAATCAACCAACCTTGGCAGTGAATTGATGATTTACAATGGGGACACAATGGTGCTTATATACTCACCTCAACAAATTTCCCTACCCAATATTTGACAAATAAGTAAAAGAAATACATAAAGCCAAAATAAATATTGGGATCAGGTTGGGCTATTCACTTGAGATGCTATAAACTTTAACGCCCTCTTTAGAACTCATAGCAAATACATGTAGGAAGACCAAGTCAATGAAGAAGCTACCATGGACACCCCAACAACTGATCAATCTACTAGATACACATTTATTTGGCTACTACTTACTTTTACCTTAGAAGAATGTCATCTTGAGCACTACTTGCCTCATAGAAAATTGAAATGTAGACCACACCACATCCAAGAATCCCCATTCGTGAACTATGAACACAACACATCCTAGACAATGAACTTTGAAACGCATCCTATCCATAATACGGCCAACAATAATGCATCGGTACACACATTTATAGTGTTTTTGATTTGTTCTATTGGTTCTTTGCCAAATGCATATGCCTTGAACTCCGACCCACATGTCCAAACACCAAGAACTTGAACTCCAACACATGGGTCCAAATTATTTTCCTCATGTGGTATACATAAACTTCCCAAAAGCCTGGCAAACTAGCTCACTCCTAAACGAGCGACTCTATGAACAACTGTATATGTTCAAAATACTTGTAAACGTGTGAATCTGCTACCACTTACAAGATGTACCTAGCTCACCCTATATCTGCATTTTTGCATACATAGCAAAAATGCATAAAACCATGTTGAAACTACTCTCTGCAGTGACCCACATAGTCATACATGATCACAATGCTTGAGTCACATAATATGCACTGAAAAGGATACAACCAGTGAGAAAATTGTTGAAAATTTGGCGCACTACTTTGTTGATCGAATATCAAACACATAGAACAACTAGCCACTTGTGGTTGTAAACGTCATCCAAGAGCATAACTCGCTCGTGAAAAATTTGCTCCGAAATGGTCCGTCGGACCCATATGTGTTGGATGTATGTGTCACTGAAGCAGGAAAGGGAGAACACTTGCTGAGGAGACAACATCGGAGCCAAGCCATTGTAGTTGGGGGCTAGAGGAGAGCTGATGCTGCTCTTTCTCAATCATCTATTGTTGTGTCAAGGTTTGGATGTCGAGGAGAAACCGTGGAGAAAAACCACTCTAGATGAGCATACTAGAGGAGAGCCGATGCCACTCTCTCTCGATGTGAGGTTGTGGGAAGCCACAATGCAAGGCAATTCCATCAATGTCGAGGCTACACTGGAGGAGAGCCAAACTCTCCTCTCTCTCACTCTCGCTATGTCAAAGCCGAGAAGAACGCTCGATGATGTCTTCTATCGACAAACGAAAGTGCTTGCCGATATCGAGCACTGAGTGCCCAACATCGCCCCAACGATGAGCGCTAGGGCGATGTGAAAATCCGAGTCGGAGCTAAAGGAGAGCCAAAAAAACTTCTCTTTTTGGCTCTCTCGCTATGTTAGAGGTCGGAGGAATCTAGAAAGAGTCAAAGAATCTCTCTCTCTCTCTCTCTAACAAAGAAGAAAAATTGTGTCTGTCCTTCACTTGCATGAGAATCTGTGTGTGTGTGTGTTGATGTACACACAAATTTTAGCCTCTTCTAGTTGTTTGTTGAGAGCTGTGTGTGTGTATGTGTGTGATACATAGCTTAAGCCCCCCAAAATTTTTGAAATCCCCAACTTTTGGATGCTGCTTTGCTCGGTTTTCCTTAATCTACACCCGCTGCCTGGTTTTGGCAATGTGTATGTGTGTGTGTGTGTGTGTGTGTGGTCATACACTCTACACACAAGTTGCAAAATGATCTGCTGCTTGTGAGAGTGACATGCCCAATTGTGCAAACACTTGCTAGAGATGGTGCTTCAATTCCCAATTTGCCTCGTTTTCTTCTCCCTTCCTACCAATTCTAATGCAAATGTGTTCGATTTAGTTACAATGTGCGCGCGCGCGTGTGTGTGTGTGTGTGTGTACACACACACAACTTAAAATAAAAACGTGATACTGTTGCTCAATGCTCTCTATTGTCCCGACTCCTCTGGCTGCCCCAATTTACTACAGGTGCCAGATTTCCTTCAAGATTCCAAGCTTACTCAAAACCCGCTTCCTACAGAGATCTATCTTTGAAGATTCCATCTCCAGCTTTGGAGACCTACACATGTCAAGAGCTCCAAGATCCAAGATCCCTCCGATCCAAGATCCGTGATCGCTCAAGCTCCATGATTGTGATGGGCTGACTCTGATTCCAGTTGTAGGCGCACATGCAGGGAAGGGGATAAGGAGTATAGACGACACTGTGTGGGTGGAGCCTCCCTCAAGCAGAAGAAGAGGGAGCTCCTTATTCTTTTTTGTATATGAAGAATAAGGAAAAGGGTGTACACACAATAGGAGAATGACCGACCACCTACTGACCGCGGGCAAGCAGTTGATTTCCATGCACAGAGGCAGAACGCCTTTACCCCAATAAGTGGGTCTGCTCATGCTTTTTGTTTTGGCATGACCCTTTCTTAAATAGGGTAGGCATCACGTATTAGGAAGACAAGTCTGTAAATGTGGAATGGTATACATACTGTGAGTTTTGAATCTTATTGGATTCAATGGAATACATACTTTTAGTTCCAAGGTTTCTTATTGCACGTAGAAACACACACATACTCTCTCTCTCTCTCTCTCTCTCTCTCTCTCTCTCTCTCTCTCTCTCTCTCTCTCTCTCTCTCTCTCTCTCTCTCTCTCTCTCTCTCTCTTTTTGAGACGTGTTTACAATTGCAATTTAGCATTCATATTTTTGAGGATTTCAAAGGTACAAAAAGTGTGTGAGATTATTTCAATATACACTTGCTAAAGTGGATTTTTCATTGATAGTGTAGTGATCATCCACATCTCGTTCACATGAGGGAAAGCATATAAGTGTCTCTTTGGGGGGTTATCCATGACCTTTGCGGGTGTATTATCAAACACAAAGTGTTCAAGATATCATGAACCCGGTTAAATAATTTTAATGTACAATGATATATCAATTTTTACTGGGTGCATACGCCCTAAAGTTACAACATGTCTACGTTGATCATACACTAGGGGAAATCCATTTCCTCATTTGCTGAGGGCTATTTTAAGTTGGTTGAGGTGGTTTGAACACATGGCCAATTTTTCTCATTGACAGCTCTATCAACCCTCCTCGTTCGATTGATTTTCTATGGTGATGACACTTGTTGTGCTCATTGTGGATGAAGAATCACTTGTGGGATCTCCTTCAACATAGAATTTACAAATATCTTCAAGATCATTTTTCTCTCACGTACATTCTTCAAAGATCTACACTTTTTTAGATAGATTTTCTTCTCCAAGTGCTTGTTTATCACGCCCTCAATAAATTGTGACATTAGTCTCTCTTATGTTGGAAATTCAACTTGGATATATTGCCTCATCTGCAAAGATACATCCCTTACCGTTTCCCTTAGCCATTGCTAAAAGCCATGGATCATGGAGACGGTATAGTGTTTGATACCTCTTTTTGACAACTCCTCAACAAACTCCTTTGTAAGTGCATCTATGTTCCAAATATAAGCCAAATTCAAAGTGTAGAAGGCAGAAACGACCCTTAGCAAGCGGCTGGACTGGAAGCTTCCAAATATAGTAATTACAGACAATTATCACAGTAACTTGTACAGTGATCAGGGAGTCATAGCCCATTTGGAAGCCTATAAAGAAGGACCACTACATCATTTTGAGGGAGTTTTTGATGGACTTTTGGTCTTGGGTTGAGTTCACTCCTAATCTTAATCCCATATATCTTACATCTTGGAGCTGTATGCTCTGGTAATCCAAATACACATTGAGCATGTCTCAACATTGTACTTGTTCTTATCTAAATAACAATCCCAGTTTTAGTTCCTAGTTTCAGTGTCCACTTCCAATTTTAGTGTTCAATATCATTTCAGTTTCAGTCTTGTCTTTCAGCTTGTCTTCTCTGATATGAAGTCTTGACTGATCTGAACTAACTCTAACTACCAACCTGGAATAGCTGACTGAGAGTGTCTAGCTCATTTCATTTTGGCGATCATGGTGGATTGAGCTAGTTTTCTCTTGATATTCAAACTATCTCCCAGTTGGTGTTAGAGTCATCACAATCAATCATGCCGCCAAGAGGAACCGCACAAGGTAGAAGGCCAGCTACAAGGTTCATGGAGAATCTGGACCGTGTCAGCTTAGTCCCAGAAGAGTCAGAGCGAGGCTTTGACACAGAGAGAGAACTTGGGAATGATACTGATGTTCCTCCAGGACTAGGAACAACTAAGGAATTGAGGGATTCTCAGCACTCAACTCATTCAAGGTGTAGACAGGCTGAGAGAGCAAAACGACACAACCAGTTTCATGGATCACAACGTAGCCAATTAGGTGTTGAAGAAAGCGAGAGTAGTAAGAGAAAACATCACTCAGAAGGACACAAGCCAACAAAGAAGAAAGATGAAGATGGCTGAAACCAAAATTGACAATGACTTAGAAGACAGTTTTTAGAACCATAGCTAATAGTCACAAGCATTCCACTAATCTAAATTTTTTGTTTGCAGTATTCAAAGGAGGCAAAAAGGATGATCTTGATGTTCACATCCAAGCATTTGAGCAATACGTTGAGCTTAAGGATATTGATAAAGATGAATGGGGAGAGTATTTTTTCCAGACACTCAAGGAGGTAGCAAGGAAATGGTACTACCATTACCTGACATGCTAGGTCAGGTCATACAATAAGCTCATCAAGGCTTTCAGATTGGAATATTTAAAAAATAGGGGGGATGAAGACATCCTCTATGAGCTAAACAAGATTAAACAAATCAAGTTGTTGGTTAGAAGTTATGTCGAGAAAATCAAGGAACTAACTAGACAGCTGCAAGAGCCTTCATCAGAGAAAACAATGAGAGCCTGGTTTTTGGATGGGTTCAGAAGGAAAAAGCTAAGGGAACAGGACGTTCTAGCACTAACCAAAAAGTTTAATGATCTGGTGCGGAGGGCATTGAAACTAGAGCAACATGCCAAGAAGGAGAAAGGGCGTAAGAAGAAACATTTCAGTGACAATGAATCGTCCACCACTAAAGAAACAGGATCTAGTTTTAGTTCCAGTTCATATGAAAGTGAATAAGATGACAAAGGCAAAGGAGAGAAAAGAGGATAATGGACCAGGAAACTGGAGGAAATGTCAAAACAGATTGTTAAAATTGCCAAGACGAGACCATCAATAAAGAAGATGGGGATTTTGTGCTCAAATTGCAAATCAAGAGATCATAGGTTTGATGAGTGTTCACAATGTACATACTATAAAGCCTATGATGTATGGAACAATTCTGGCATCAACGATTGCACTGACAAATCCTGAAAAAATCACTAGAATCTGTCAATTGATTACAATGACAAATCTTGAAGCAATCAAGGCAGAAGGGGCCAGTGGGTCTAATGATAATGAAGCCAGCACAGGTACTGGAGGCATTGGTATTGGTAGGGGCAGGTACCAAGGCGGCACTGGCAGGGGCAGGGGTAGAGGAGATCTTGGAAAGTGAAGCATGACCTGCTATATGTGTGGGAAGTATGGTCATTTTGCATCTCAGCGCCCAGCTGCTTCAAAACTAGAAGGCAACAAAGCAAGCGTCAGTCAAGGTAGTTACCACAAGCAAGGGTGTTATCATTGAAGAGATTCCATATGAGAATGAGGAAAAGCACACTATTGAACCAGGAAGTGGGAGTAGTAGAGAGCAGTCTGGAAGCCGAAGGGTAAAGAGAATTTAGTGGATGAATGGCAGGAACAACGTGAACTTGCAGCAAAGATCATTGAAAATCTAGCTAAGGAACTACCAGAATAGCCAGAGTGTTCAGAGGCTCACACGATTCAAAAGCTACCACCCTACCCTAGTCTTCAGAAGGGCAACAACATTAGAGCGAGAAGACAACATCTAGACCAAATGAGTCCATGATGGTTGTAGTGGAGAGTTTGGTAAATGAGAGGTATGTCAAGTCAAATCAGACTTGGCCGAGGCTAGAGCCATTGGTTTGATGAAGGACCAATCAGAGATCCATCTCAGATTTAGCCAACAACCAAACAAGAGAAGACAGGTGCATGGAAATGTGAAGATAGTCATGAAGATAAATCTTCCAGTTCAAACTGCAGCTCTGGGAATGAGCAAGATGAAATCTATGTGAAGGTCTTGAATGCGTCAGTCATTGTACAACTAGAAATCACTACAGCTGTTAGGTCGGGCCTCAACACTAGTTGGTTACACATGAAACGCTCAAACACTTGTGAAATTTACAAAAAATTGGCTATACTAGCTTCCTCAGTGCTATTTGCATGCACCACATCATCAAGACTACTCATCACATATGCATGTGTCATCGTTGACATTGCTACATTCCTCTCATCCATATGCGGAACTATGCATCCTGACATCAACTCTTTAGCCTCTCTAGCATGAGCATATTAAAGAGATTCTCTAAACTGTGTCTCTAGGGAGTAGATCCACTCTACCTCTATCTACATCGATAACACCGACTATGTCTCACTAGCGCGCTGCTGCTCTGTCCCTATCTCTACAGGGTCATCTAGCATGTCCTGCACAACTACATACTTTGTCTCATGATCATGGTGGAGCTCACTTGTGAGAAAGACACATCTCGTCCCTTGCTCAACGCATGCCAACAACAAAATTGGGACTTTTTTTGTCTCGTACTTCAAATACATGCATAGGGTAGACCTAGACACATTACCTAGTTTGATTGTCATTACCTAATGGCTCTGTCTCAATTGAGGAACATAGCATGCATATCGTGGCATATAGGATGCACCACTAGATAATGACAATCAATCATCTCCAGCACCTGCAATGTCAAAGGTTGAATCAACCGAGTGTACATGACCAAAGCTCTTACTAGAGAAAGTGCTAAACCAATCATGATGTGATGTGATGTGGAAAATTGTATTGCTCATCCAACAACCAACGGGGAGAAGTTCCGCCTCTCAAAGACATGTAAGCAAGAGGAATGCTAAAGGTGAACATGACATCACCGTTGTAACTGGCATATGAAGCCACCTCTCTAGCATGTGTGTCAAAACCTCATCTGCATCATGCATATATCTTTGTTGCTACCTCATACATCTAAAACAGTGGCGCCTAATGTGCCATGTGTGACCACAATGCCAACATCGCATATATCAATAATTATGAGACCTCCATTTCTCACTAGTCATCATTGTCAACTTTGAACAGTCACACATGTCTGCTATATGGGTGTGAAGAAATTAAACCCAAGGGGAGAAATCCTAGGAGAAATCCGATAGAGTCTCCCTTATAAGCTAAGCAAAATCTCAAGCAAACTCTTAACCATAAACCATGCCAAAATGGCAACAACGTGGGAGATCATTGACCACTCCACAATCATAACCATGATCAAAGCATCAATCCGATGCTTGCATATGAAGAATGCAGCTCTTTCAAAACGATGTACAAAAGCAATGCTTACAAAACCAAGCAAAGTTAGTGCATAAACAAGCACCAAATGATAATGCATGAGTAGAAAATACTCAAGATTGCGATAAAAAACTCTCACCAAAGCATAAAACTCATCACCATAAGTGCATTCACAATCTGACAACTGCAAAGAACCTGTACTTGTAACCTCTTGTAGAGCCAAAACTTGTAAGAGAACAACTTCATCCACACCTCAAATGACAAAAAATCCAACGAAACAAATGCCAAACAAAATAGAGAGATGGATATCAAAGCAAAATCTCAAAACAAAGCAAGTTTGGGTCAGGAAAGATCAGATATATGCAAAAGAATCAATCAAAACCCATAAGTCGGCAAAGACTCTAGTGCCATCACACATGCCCATATGGACCACCCCTGCATCTATCAAAAACATATGGGTGCCAAAGAAGTTGGTTTAAGCTCAAAAATCACAAGAGATTATTTGGATTCCTAAGTGTAGTAAGTTGAGACACTCTATGAGGCCAAGAAAATAGATTAAGCACCACCTAGCGAACCAACAACCAACCAAGTCAACAAAGCAAGCCTGGATAGACAAAGAGTTATGTCAAGCACAAAAAAATCCGCTTTGGATCTGGATCCCAGTGGCAACAACACAAGGCAAACAACAAGACACGATGCCAAGTTAGGAGATGCCAAAACAACAAGTCTGGCAACCAAAACAGTCCAAGTAAGTTATCATCATGGCCGGTCTTGTCGAATTTTTCCACATGCATATGCAAGATCGTGTTGAATAGAAGCTATATGGGCCCATAAATATTGACCCCCCCACCTTGAACCCATAATTTCCAATTTTTCTAGGAGGACTTAGACACGGGAGGGGGGGGGGACATGACACAACTCATGGCAAGAGGCTTTTTATATATTATCACGCACTATATTACAATGGTTTAAACCTTGTTGTGCTTTATTTGCGATTTGATTTTTCTAAAATGCTAAGTAATGCCTGAAAAGTAAGTAAAGGGGGATCAACTCATGTCAGGGCCAAAAGTAACCCCATATTCTTGTCTATACTCCATACACGAAAGCTTTTTGCTTTTGTTTTTAATTATATGATCAACTTTGGTCAAGAATTGAGAAAAAGCACAGAAATATACCAATGTTGGCTTTAACACATTGTACATAGCAAGAAAGCTTATTTTCTTTATCAAGAATAATTTACCTAATTTGGATAAATTTTTACATGATTTTGCTAAATTTTGGGATTCAACGTAGTTTTTAAAGTACCTTTTTGGGATTTTCTTTTTAAACTTATAATAAAAAATTGCAAAAAGCAACGGAGAATCTAAAGCCAAATGACAAAATACCATAACAGAAGGGATTCTTAGAAAAAGTTTGGAAGCAAATGGAAGCCGTCAATTTTTGACCTAAATACAATAGTGACATGAAAGGTAAACCTGCCGTATTTGGGACATATAAATTCCAAACGCACGTGGAAATTGAAGATCCATAAAAAATCCAAGGTATGCACAAGGAATGATGGGATCAAAAAGGAAAATGGGTTTCCGGAAGTACTAGGCCCATATGCTAACGTGGGGGGATTTCCTAGGCATTTCCACATAGCGACCCTGCGGGCGGTAGCGAGCGAACGAGCGAGTACGCGCTACCTTTGAAGAGTCCATATGCACAGATCAGGTATCCCCTTGGCAAGTGGAGCTAGCGGCGAGTTCTATGATGCTTATAGAACATGTGCCTGCATGCCAAAAACTAACCCATTCACCAAAACACAAAATTGGGGTATAGGCACCTCACATAGAAACTTGAGCACTACACAAAGTGGGGAAGTCCAAATTATAGGTGCAGGCATCAAAAGAACCCTCAAAGAATGGGGAATGCAAAAATGTGACCCAGGTCTACAGAAATTTCTAGTGACACCTACCGTGGTAGCTGCCATCACACACAAAATCAAGAAGAGAAGATATCAATAGGTAGTCCACTTTTAGAGGGTCCTAATGAGGCTATAATCACCTCAAATGGATACCTAAAACTCATCATGAACAACCAAAGTGCCCAGTAACTCATATTTTTCCCTCACACAAAAATTAACCCAAAGATTTCAACACCATTGCCTACACACTGCAAAATGCCGACAAAGCTATCTCTAGGCTAGGAGTTGAGGAATTCTTATCCGAGCTGATAGTTCGAGCCGATCACAGACATGCTCATAAATTGATAACAATTCTACAAAAAGATAGATGAAGAGAAGATGATGGCAACATTCACAAAAGCCGATGGGGAAAAGTTGACAGTTGAAATCATAGCAAAAATCACCAAGCTACCAAGGGGAGAGCCGATAAAACCACAAGCTATGATAATGATGCCTACATTTAGCAATACCAAAGAAAGGAGGATAGAGCACCTAATGAGAGTTTTGCATCAACATCTACACTTTGATAGACAGACCATATATACAAGGCTAGACAAAAATTTAGCATCAACTCTATACAAGCTAGTACCTCAACACAGACATGTGCCTGTTGACCTAGCCAACCAGGGATTTGATCGGCTAGTAGCAACACCCGAGAAGAAGCCATGGGCTCAGCAGTCCGGCATTCCACACCTAGGGGAGCCAAGTTTTTGACAAAGATCGTAGCTTATCTTGTCAGAGAACAAGATTCACTAGAGGACGCCCCATATTTGAATGAATAGGCAAAGAAAATACGTCAACCCGGGCAAAGAAGGTCGTAGCACCTTCTACATTGGCAAGAACCACAAGAGCAAAGAAAACAACACAGCCAAAATATGTTAGGGATGAAGGGGACACCATCTCTGAATTAGTTGGATCATAGACTGATGAGGAAAAATCGGAGCTCCAACGGTTGGATCCCACTACACAAGAAAGAAAGCAATCTTCTACGTATGCCAAGAGAGTGGAGCAAAGAGAGAAAATATATAAGGAAGAACATGAGAGAAAAAAAAGGTAGAGGAAGAAAGAAAGTAAAAGTAAAGGGAAGCGGCTCAAAAGAGAAGAGATACAAAAAAGCTTAGAAAAGAAAAGCAGGCACAAAGTTTGTCAGACATCGGGTCAAACATCAAAAAGACTAGTAGAAGAAGAACAAAAAAGGGAGGAGCCCAAAAAAATCAAGACCCAAGCAGAGCATGAAGAAAGTGCCTCCTCCAAAGAACTAAGAACAAAGAGAAGACTTGATCGCCAACAAACTGCTACCACCACTACAAAAGTATAATCCTTTGATAAAACTCAAGAAGACAATGTTATAGAGATGACGGACCAAATCTATCAGTAGGGGGATCAGGCAAGGTAAGGGCAACAACAAGGACTCAACTAGAGGAAGAACCAAAGATACCAAGCCCTATGCCTACCAATCTGATTCACATGGAGCCCCTCCCCACCACTCATATAAGCCTTCAGTCAGAGCAGGCCAGCCAAGTCCATACGGAAAGTACAAAGGTGGAGGTCCCATACAGACCCCTCACAGCTGAAGAACATGCAAAAAAGAGACTCAAAAATTTGTTGGATGCATGCTATAGTCCAGAAGAAGCCCAGGCTACGTCAAACTTATCAATGTCCTTCATAATAGAGCCCAGCTCATACTCAAGGACACCCAAACAAGCTACATGAGAAAATGATCAGTCAGAGGGCTTGCAAAAAACACAAGAAAATCCCATGATGAAGGATCAAGAACAGGAAATAAAAATTAACAGATCCAAGAAGGAGTAAATTGGCCTAAAGGCTTGTTAAAAATACAAGAAAACCTCAGGATGGTTGGTTTACCTATTGTATCAGAAGTTCAACAACAAAATATTCTCCATGCAGCTACAAAGATACAAGAAATGTGGAGAAAGCACCAGAGGGTAGGGCTAAAATCCTTGCCCAGACACTCTCTTAAGGAAGCTCCACATCCAAATAGATTAGAGCACAAGATAGAGATAACCACTCAACTAGAAATCACACTTATCAAGAAAGATGAGAGCAAGGATTCAGTTCTCAAAACCACCACAAAAACGGCACAAATTGTTTCTCAAGGGCCACTCATTCAAGAATCAATGTGTAGTATGGCCAAAGCAACATTAATCTCTAAGATGGCTAAGGATCTAAATAAGGGAATCATGAAGATAACTCTCAAATACGAGAGAGAAGAAGAGAACAATGTCGATCTTAGTTTAGCGGTGGTTAGCATACAATAAGAGATGGACAAAATGAGGAGTGAAAACAAAGAGTTGGTCGAGACCAACACGCTTTTAGTAGAATGTCTTCAAAGAAGAGATGCACAATTAGAGCATGTCAGCAGAGAGCTAGCAAAGTACATGGAGCTATATGAGAAGGAGATGATGGCTAGGCAAATACATGAAGGTATAGATAAGAGCAGTAAGCTTGATGTGGACCAAAAAGGAAAGCAATATCAAAAAACCCATCAAACTGCCAAGGACTTAGTAGCACTAGCTTAGAAGAAAATGATATCTATAGATGTACTTAAAGGCCAGATAGCTGCTCAAAATAGACAGCTAGAGGAATCTACAAAAGATTCTTTGCTCATCTCGTCAAGTAGCTTTGAACAGACTAACATCTATAAGAAGCAGATCGTAGATTTTTAATAGGCCTTAGAAGTTTCTCAAACAACAAGAATTACATTGGAAGAGGCTCTAGACACAAAGAGCAAGGCCATGCTAGAAGAAGGAGAGGCAAAAGATGAAATTGTTGAGATTCTTATGAAGGAAGTGGAGGGTTTAAGAAAGAAACTATCAACAATTGAGCAATTTTAGAACCTCCTACCTAGAGAAAAAGGACCCTTGGAAATAGGGGTTGACTTCGAGAACATAGAAGAAGAGACAGACCAGGAAGACAAGCAGTTTGAAGGCCCGATAAATGTGGTACTTCAATTGAACCTCATAAATTACCTCAAGAGTACTCACATTGAGCAGTGGGAAGTGACTAGGGAAGTTCCAGGAACTCTGCTACGAGCATCACTTATTAAAATTATATTTACTAAAATACATCACTCCAGAGCAGCTACAAGATGAGGTTCCTAATCCAGAACTTCCCTATCCACTACTCAAATGGTTGACAATAGAAAATAAGAAAGAGCTATTACCAACTTCTACCAGATGTTGAGGGAAGCTACAAAGAAGCTAATCTTTCAAAATGAACCACAAAATAGATTAAAGAAGCCATACAGGAATGGAAAGTTAAATTCATGGTGGAGAACAAGCAGGCAATCATAATAAAACTCTTTTGCTCCAACCCACCTTCAAATTGATCCAACATGCTGCCCAATCATCAGGAGAAGAAGGTGGGCTGATTTTGAGTAACTGCTTGTTTCTCACCCCACATGGCTAAACTACCTAGTCTTCCCCAAACCACGAGAGGCACCTTCACTTGCTTACATGAGGAAGTCCATCAAGTAGATGATTAGCCTAGTTCAAGGAAAGAAAGATATAGCATACAAGATGATGATGAAGATCTGCTACATGCTCTTTGCATGTGTTAGCACATTCAAAAGTACAGAGTCCACTAAGGTAAAGTGGACTTTATTCTTCAAAAACTACAAAGGAATAATATTCAACTTGAATGATACACCCAAGATAAGGGTAATCTGGCTTATACTCCAGAATCATGTTCCTGCATAGCATCTACATGCAGACTTTACAGGAGTGATGGGAATTGGATCGTGCTAGCTAGGGTGGATGAAAGATAAACATCATGCACACAAGTGAGTGTATGTGGCTAGATTATCACTCAAGCGAATTAGATTCCAAGATCAATTGGATGCTTAGTGTGTGTCACAAAAAGTATTTATCAATCCCTACATAGGAGGGGGCGAGCCTTGCAAGTAGGGGATGAGAGAGAAACTCACACACACACACACACACACACACACACACACACACACACACACACACACACACACACACACACACACACACACACACACACACACACACACACACACACACACACACACACACACACACACACACACACACACACACACACACAAGCTCCCTTTACACAAAGAGAATGAGGGACACATCTCAGCTCCCTATCCCAGATGCCCACAAGGTGTACTCAAATCCTATTGGATGGCCTTGGAGGTGGACCAATGAGAATTAGCTAGAGTAAATCTAGTTTAATTAATTTAAAAACACTTAATAAAAGAACCAATGGGAATCAAGCTCTCTAGAAGATTATTGGACAGTCTCCTAAGGGGTCCAATGAGCATTCAACAACCCAATGACTTGCCTGATTCCTATTGGCCAGGAGGCAAAGGGGTCCAATGAGAGTTTAGTTTCATTTATTAATTACCTAAAGCTCTTACAAAAGGGTAAAGGGGGACACATGTCAGAAAGCTATCACTTATGCTGCTTAATTACCATTGGCTAAGCCTGGGGAGGTCCAATAGGATGCTAGCAAGAGCAAATAGCAAGAGGGGTCGACCAAGAGAGAGAGGGGGCTGATTTTTCAAAGGCATTATCACCTACACACTCACACTAGCTCATGTGTGGAGTAAGAAGACTCTCTCTCCTTCTCAAGCTTTAACGGAAAACTTATCTCCTACTCCAAGCTTGTGAGAAGGGAGGCCTACACCAACAACTCTTGGCTTTGTGATGCAAATCCAACCAAGAGCCAAGCTTCAATGGATGCTCATCTCCTCTACCATGCTAATTACTAAGCTAAACTATGCTAATATGAGTGATTATGTGAGGAGATGTACATCTTTCTCGTAAGAATACTCCTTCTTCCTCTCAATCTACTCTCATAACCCTCTAGCTCTCACCATCTTTGAAGGTGTGTGAGGTCTTGGGTCTGAGATCGTGAGGGAATTGATGTTGTGTTTGATAAGTGTTTTGCTTAGTGCATGAAGTTTCCATCTTCATTGCACTAGCTAGTATTGAAGGAACACAAGAAATTGTATTGTAAAATGTCTCTCTTGATGGGAGAAACCATAATACAAAGCCTTTTGGAGGGGGGACCGGCTCCATGCAAATCCGGTCCTCAAACTGTTGTCAATTGCTTAATTTCTCTCTCTTTTGAAGTATTGTTCATGCTATCTAACTAGGTGTTATGCTTTTTGTTGCTTTCTCCACCCAAGCACTCTTGTTAATCTCATTAGGAATCTATTCTAATGAAATGCTCACTATGTTCATGCTATTTTCCACTACACACAAGTTACTAGGCCATTAAATGTTAAATTGGTATCAGAGCACAAGGTTTCTCTTTTCTTGCTCAAGAAGGGAGGTCCTCAAGCTAGCTATAAATGGTTGGTACTATTAATTGCATGTGAGTAAGTAGAATAGGGATTTTTCAGCCTTGCAGTGCGCCTGCCTTTGTGCAGTTAACGGGGCATCACCGTCAAGAGCTATGGTCTAGATAGTGGAGTCCTATGGGGCTTGCCTATGGATTAACCACTATTGAGCTATTAGAAGCTTGACATGAGCCGATGTTGTTTTGGTGTTGAACGACCCTCTCTTCTATTCCTTACAATTAATGGTATTTGAGCCACGTGTATAGTAGCTTGAGTGCTTTTTCTAAAGGGGTAAAGAGGAGTAGCAACTAGGGCTTGAAGTGCCAAAGTACACCTAAAGGTTTACACCTAAAAGTTGTTAGAATGGCTGACAATAGTAAAGAGAGTGAAATTATTGTTGATAACTTTGATTTTGCTAATGAGCAAGCTACTAATGATGCCCCGATGCTTGTTAACTATCTTGTTTCTAGGCTTCAACAAGCCATGGGCAATCCATCCCTCCAAACTGAAGTGCAACGGCAGCTTCGTGCTCATGGGATTCTCCAAGCCCCCCACCATGACAAGAGAACACCTAGGAAGCCTCCTTGCGAGACTTCCAAAAGAGGTCTCTCCCCGATTCGGGAAGAAGAAGAGGATCCCTATGAAGGGCTCAGAAATTTGCTCCTTGATGGCGCATCTCCTTCTCAAAGGAGAACTCAAGGGCCTCCACTGAAGGAACGAGAAAGAAGTGAGTCTCCTGCCACCTCAGCGGAGATGGCTCCATGAAGACGGCGGGCTAAACGCTCTCCATCGCCTCCAAAACGGAGAAGACCATCGCATACTTCTCCACACCATACTTCAAAGAAGGATGACAGAAAGCAAGAGAAGAAAAAGGTGAGAAAGAGGACACCCTCTTCTCCATCTTCTTCATCCTCTTCCTCTTATGAAAGTGATGGTGAAGACAACAAGATCAAGGCAAGAAAAAGGCGACAAAGAGGTCACCCTCTTCTCCATCTTCCTCAAATTCTTCATCTTCTGAAGAAAGTGATGGTGCAACCTTTGAACCATCAAAATGAAGAGGCCATAGGAAATCTAATGCCGTGTGGAAGAGGTCATCCAAGCTCAAGAAGTTCAAAGAGGGAGGGAAGAGCATCTCTTACCTTACCTACGATGGAACTTTTGGTGCTACGGACAAAGTCTTGGCCTTTATCCAACAATTCGATGCGGCATTTGGAGATGAGAGCTTCACGGAGTCCTCTAAGCTACACTATGTAGCTATGCACTTTCAAAAGTCCACCAGGCAATGGTGGTCTAGCCTACGGGCCAACGGTGAATCTCCACAAACATGGAAAGCTTTTAAGAGCTTCCATTATGAAGCAATTTTTGGCCACTGATGCCAAAGACAAAGTACTAACCGAATGGCGAAGCTTGAAGCTCTCTCCCTATGAATCCATCCATAAATATGCAGACAAGTTTTGGGACCTATAACTCCAAGCCATCGTCTTCAAAAAGTTGGATTTTGGAGAGCAAAAGTAGCAATTTTGTGCGGGCTTAACCAAAGAAATGGCGGAGTATGTCAACTCCCAAAGGCCACGCACCATATCGACGGTAATACATCATACTATGGTGGCCTCTTGAATCAATTTCCAAACAGGGGCTAAGAGGAATTCTAAGCCCCCTGAAAACAAGGGTTCCAATGAACCTAAGGGGAAGGACAATGTCCAAAAGTCTCCTAGGGGCAACTCCAACAAAGCTAAGGAGAAGGGAGTTTACAAAGGCAAAAATAAACTCTCTCCTGAAGAGCTTGAGCGTTATTGCAAGGATAACCAGTGTTTCAAGTGTGGAAAACAAGGGCATGTGTACCGCGCTTGTCCCCAAAAGAACAACAGCCATGATCCTCCTAGAGCTACCTTGGTCGAAATCCAAGAGGAGGAAAATCACCACAAAGGATCTCCTCTATGCCATGCTTGTGGAAAGGTAAGAGAACATGATGCTTTTATTCTCTTTGACCCCGGTTCTACTCACAATTTTATATCTATAGAGTGGGCCACCAAGCTAGGCATACAAGCCTACAAGATGGGAGATGTCCTACCCGCAGACGGTGCTTTCAAGGGGCAAGAAGCTTCAGTCACTCCCTTAATCGGGAAATTGAGGCTCATGTCCAAAGCTATGTGGACAAAGAGGACTTCTTTATCTCTCCTCTCAAGCATGAGGATGTAATCCTAGGGGCACCATGGTTTGACTGCATGTTTGCCAATGTTAAATTCCTTGAAAGGAGAATCTCCTTTAAGTTCATAAATTCCTTGAAAGGAGAATCTCCTTTAAGTTCATGGAAAAAGATATGTATATAGATGCTAAGGAAATGGGTAACACTATACCCATTGTACATACACAAGCTTTCAACAAGCCAATAAAGAGCTCTATTCCCGTGTACATGATTTTTGTTAAAGATTCTCAAAATGAACCTAATGTTTTAGCAAAAGAAAATATACACAATCAAAAGGAATTAGAGTTATCCAATTTTCTCAAGGGGTTTCAAGATGTCTTTATTGACGACATCCCTTGTGAGCTACCTCCTAAACGAGGTAATGATGACCATGAAATTGAACTTCTTCCCGGATTCACTGCCTAACAAACCTCCTTATAGAGTTTCTCAAGCTCAACAAGAGGAGATTATGCGACAAGTGCATGAGTAAGTTGATAAGGGCATGGTTAGGCCTAGCTCATCTCCATTTTGTTCTCATGTGCTACTAGTGCAAAAGAAAGACGGCACATATCCTATGTGTGTCGACTATAGAGCACTAAATAGGATCACTATCAAGAATAGGTTTCCTGTTCCACGTGTAGAAGATCTATTTTATAAGCTACAAGGGTCCACCTACTTCAGTAGGATTGACCTAAAAAGTGGCTATCATCAAATAAGGATAGTTGATCAAGACATTGTAAAGACGGCATTTTGCACTACTTTTAGTCTTTACGAATACATTGTCATGCCTTTTGGCTTGACCAATGCACCAGCCACATTCAACCGCTTCATGGAGAAGCTATTCAGGCCTCACCGAACCTTTACTGGAGTGTTCTTTGATGATATCATCATCTACTATAATTCATTAGACGAACACAAGCAACACCTCTAGGTAATATTTCAAGTTCTAGGAGAGAATAAACTTTATGTTAATTGTAAGAAAACTGAATTTTTCTTACAAAAGATTTAGTATTTAGGTCACATTATCTCTCAAGATGGCATCCAAATGGATTCATCAAAGTTAGAGGTAATAAAAGGATGGCCTAAACCAAGGAATCTTCATGAGTAAAGAAGGGCATGATTAGGCCTAGCTCATCTCCATTTTGTTCTCCTGTGCTACTAGTGCAAAAGAAAGACGGCACATATCGTATGTGTGTCGACTATAGAGCACTAAATAGGATCACTATCAAGAATAGGTTTCCCGTTCCACGGTTAGAAGACCTATTTGATAAGCTACAAGGGTCCACCTACTTCGTGTAGATGCCCTAGTGTGCACTCCATCGGGTTCGGCTTGTTGCTCTAAGGTAGTACTGATGACAAACCATAATTTTTTTTTCATTAGGTAACCCCTTAAATTTGTTTGCCAGGTGTGAAATCCCTCCCCATTGTACTTCTCAATTCCCTTTCCCCCCATTGTGCTAATAGAGGGGTCTTAGCTTAGGATACTCTCCTAGCCAGTGTTTAGCTCTTTACACAGGCACAAATTCCCCTTTGGAGATGATAGAAAATTTATTTGCAAATTATTGTGCTTGGTTGCAAATATTTAGGGTTCATTGCAAGATAGATAGATAGATAGATAGAGAGAGAGAGAGAGAGAGAGAGAGAGAGAGAGAGAGAGAGAGAGAGAGAGAGAGAGAGAGAGAGAGAGAGAGAGAGAGAGAGAGAGAGAGAGAGAGAGATCCCCTTTTGTGAAGCTCCTCTTCACGAAGTGATGGAAGGGAGAAAAAAAGTCAAGGGTTGGTCTTTCTTTGCTTGTTGAAGCTCCTCGTTGGATGGCCTCAAAGCTCGTGGCCAAAAGTGCACCTAGTCAACCTTTTTTCTATGTTGTAGGAGGTTTTAATTTCAAGGCTCGAGAGAATGCTCTTTGATGCTTGACGTTGATTTGCGGAGCTCTTTTGGAATCTTTTGAGATTGTCTTTTTCTTGATGTCTTTTTATGTAGGTTAATGGCTAAGATCGGTGTCTGCTTTTTGCAGGACAGGTTGCCTTGGAATGCGAAGTTTTTGCCTTGATGCTGAAGCTTTGAAGTTTGATGTAGGTCTCCTTTGTAAGCTTGGTGTGAGCCACCCTTAAAAAAAAGGTTTGGATGCTTAGGTTAGCTAAACCAGACCGTGGGAAAATGCCTTTGGTAAAGCCGGGTAGGGCGTGGGCAAGGCAGGCAACATCCGGGTAGGCAGGGTCAGGCTCAAATAGCGCCGGGGCAGGTTTGGGCAGCATGGGCAAGGAGTGGGGAGGTGGGGGTAGGGCCTCCAAGCAGGTGACAAACGGCCACAGGTTCAGATGTTTCACGACCGCCAAACGGGCACTACCGATAGGACCCGTCACACTCATCAAACGCGATTCATCGCCTATTTGGAATCTGTCCAATGGGCACCCAATTTGGGAGGGTCCCTTGTGAGTGTGGACGGTGCCCTTTGAGGATTGACTTTCTTAAAGAGGGCAATCCCACCGAAGTAATAGCAAACAAAAGTCTAAAACACATATACACAAGCCACAAATGGTCAACCACACACACACACCTAATAATGGTCAAATGATTAAAGGGTGTTATTATTGACTCAAGACCAGAGGTAAAGCAAGCTCCTAAAGGCTGAAAAGCGGAGATTTTGAGAGCTTAATTTAGGATCCAAATGAGGTGTGATTTAGGTGCATGAGGGCTCTATGGAATGGCAGCGGAAAGCACTTCGACACACACAACTTGCACTAGCCAATGGTTACATGGTACCGTCTATGAGAGTAAAGGTGAGGCAAAATAAGCTAAAAATAATACAAAACAAAGAAAAAAATGCACACACACAAGATTATTAGATGTCACTGATCAAGTATTAATCCCTCTACTAGCCAAGAGAGTAGTGGCTCAAGGGAAAGAACCCAAGAACATGCTCACATTAACTAGAGAAGCACTAATCTTCATTAAGCATGTTAAACAAAGGATCTAATGAGATTGGGAGATACTAATCCAAACTAAATGCATAGTAATGAGTGCAGCTAGCACACCACAACTCTAATACCACTTGATGGGAATTGGATCATGCTAGCTAGGGTGGATTAAAGATAAACATCGTTCACACAAGTGAGTGTGTCTGGCTAGATTATCAATCAAGCAAATTAGGTTCCAAGATCAATTAACTTGGACTCATAAAACGGTCTTGAGTATTTGCTAACCCATCACAAGCTCACCATAAACAAGGGAGATGTAATGCAAAATAGAGTTGTGTTTATTCATTCATGAAATGAGCTTTAAGTAGCTCTACATCCTTGCACCACAACACGTGGGAAAATTCCACTCTTCTCTCCTTGACTCACACTTTAGGACAAAGCTTACACTTTACAAGGAGGCCTTCTATACGGGCTACTTTGATATGTATTTCACAATGTCATGCCAATCTGCAATGATCTTAGGCTTAGATTTGTGGCTTACACCCTCCACACACCCTCCACAATCGGGAAAGCCCCTTAACAAGAATCTACAAGCCACAGGAAGAAGATCAAGTACATCAAATGATGCTAGCATTCCAGTAGTATGTCAAGAAACAAAACCAAAGAAAGCCCATGCTCAAAGAATGAAGTCTTGTCATCGACGACAAGAAGCTGAGAGGGGGGGGGGGGGGTGTTGAAGCAAGGAACTCAACCAAGCCAATTTTGGATGGGCCTACAAAACTTCTCCCTCCTAATCATTTATTTTCCACCTACGTGGGAATTGTAAATCCAGAACCTGAAAGAGTTTGATTACTTCCAAACAATTTTGTACTTAATAAAGACGCTAGATACCCTAGTCCATCATATTTTTGAAGTAATTATCTCTTTCTAGCCAAATGTCCAATTTTAACCTTGGGTATATAAGCCAAAATTTGTAATTATTAAAATATCTGTTTACTTTGGAGATCATGTAGTAAAGAGTATGCCTACACTTGCGCGCTCAATACTCTTTGTACGGGTAAGCATTGCTAATGAAACTTCATGTGTTGCTTCCTCATACTCTTGGCATTGTGTACATGTCCAATGTGCTATGTTTGAATGTGTGTGTGCGACGCAATGAACGATTTTAGCTCTAGGTCACCTAGTGCGTTTAATCTTTTGAGTTGTTAATGGTGTAACTAAGCATGGATAGAGGTAAGTAGGCCTTGAGAGGAGCCAAAAAACCCCTCATTCATCATTTTTGGTGGAGGTGAGAGCTAGAAACAATTTCAGTTGCTCACCTACCCAACTATGAATTTTGCAGGTTTTGATGTTGGAACCTATTGCCTATAGCCTAGAGAACCCCAATGTTGACATGCCACCACAATCGGACGATGTAGCCTAGAAAGAACTCAAACCAACATAAATATGTCAATCCGAGGATGTAGATGACCCGACTAGTGCATGGAAACGTTGAATGCAATGCACCAACAACAATGCATTGAGGACAAATGTGTTACTCTTAAGCAAGGAAGCAACTAAGTGGAAAATGTCTAAGTTTCCCGTGTAGTCTAAATAACACCTCAAATGGTTTTTGAGGTGTCAAATGAACTCCAAAAGACATGAAACTTGAGATTGGGGGTCTCTAGGCTATAGGCAATAGGTTTTCAACGTCAAACCGACAAAAGTCACAGTCGGATAGGAGACCAACCGCAATTGTTGCCACCTCTCACCTTCACCAAAAATGATGAATGAGGGGTCATTTGGCTTCTCATAAGGTCTAATTACCTCTATCCATGCTTAGTTTCACTTAAAACATTATTAACAACTCAAAATGAGCAATTAAACACACTAGGTGACCTAGAGATAAAACCACTCATTGCGTTGCACACACACACACACTCAAATATAGCACATTGGACATATACACAATACCAAGAGTATGAGGAAGCAACACATGAAGTTTCATTATCAATGCTTACCCATACAAAGAATAGTGAGCGCACAAGTGTAGGCGTACTCTTTACCACGTGAGCTCCAAAGTAAACAAAACTTTTAATAATTACAAATTTTGGCTTATATACCCAAGGTCAAATTGGGCATTTGGATAGAAAGAGATAATTACTTCAGAACTGTGATGGACTAAGGCATCTACCCTCTTCATTTACAACGTCAGCTTAGGCAAAAAATAAATGATTAAGAGGGAGAAGTTTTGTAGGCCCATCCAAATTGCCGTGGTTGAGCTTCTTGATTCAACACACTAGTAAGAACATTTGAAGATTGAGATGTCATTTGAATCTTAGTGCATCGAATCTTGACTCTCAGATCCCCATTCACTCCCTTACTCAAGATGACTACTTTAATAGAAATTGTTCAACACACAAACACTATAAAGTGGGTACTCAGCTACTCTCACATGAGCACATGTATAGACATATCTAAGAAATACAATAGCATCTCCAACCGCCAACTTCTTATGGCTTACGAAATGCCTTCAACGTACAACTAACTAGGTAAGTAGTACCAAGGGAGGAAGGCAATCCTCAACATGCTTGGGGAGAACACAAAGACCAACGTGCATTCTTGTGTTAAGGGCAATAAGAATCTTGATGAAGATACGGAAATTGCATATGGGCGGCAAGTCCAAGGACTCGTCTTCCTCAGCACATGAATCTTCTCCTCGGGAAATCACATGAGATATAAGCTCCAAAGAATGCAAGAGATACCTTCAAAAAAGGATTCAAAATGAAAAAAACTTCCATTTCAACCTTCAAAACCAAGAGAACAAATAAGCCCAAAATGTGCACACAGCTTCCATTTCAGAGACTCTAGAGGTCAAGATATGTACACTAATCACTCAACTAATAACATGATATAGAATTTGAGGGCATAAGCTATATTGGGGCATTATTTGGTCTGCACCTTGGGGAATATCTTGTTGATGCAGAAACCTATGGATGCACCATCCCCCAAAACCAAACAAAGGTCTTTGCATTGAGTTCCTCTCGTTGCTTTAGAGGTGTTAAGGCAGACCCACCCATAATGAATCCTAGTGTGTTGTGACCTACCACACCCCAAAACTTATGATTTTCCTCAATCATTTTTACAAAATTTTCTGAGACATCTATTTGCATGACCCCCAAGTTCAAATGGTAGTTTTGCAAACTTAATCCAAAAAACCGTTGATTCTGAGATATCTATTCGCATGACCCCCAAGTTCAAATGGTAGTTTTGCAAAATTAATCCAGAAAACCTTTGATGACATGGTCTAAGTGTAGCTAGCTGCTTTTAAAGGTCTTGCAAGCAATAAAACTACCTTCCAAATGAAGGGTCACAGTTTGAGATAAGCTTAAGTCTCGCTTGTCTTTCTTGATTGACACCTTGAAAACAGGCCTGAAATTCTTATATCACCTTCTAGACAGTTGTTCAAATAAACAATTTGAATTGTAGAGTCTCCACAAATATTAGTCCTTTGTAGACAATGGAATATACCAACAGTCTTACATGGTCATAACATTGTCATGAGCATGTAACTATGGCCCTTTCCTTAGGCCATCATGAGGTAGCTAAACCCTTTCTTACCCACTTTAGTAATTATTTCTACCCATAGAAGATTTTGTACACGTGAAAATATTTTGAGGAGTGGCTTATGTGCTAGTTTCACTAGATTCTAGCAAAAGTCAAAACCAACAACACAAGGTGATGTAAATGCTTACCAAAGAACAAACAAAATTGTCATATGCATAGTATGTGTGTTGACTTGAGAGAAATCAATTTTGCTCCAACCAACCAATGCGGAGTTGTATAAAGGACTTTTTAATGCAACTATGATCCCGTTGTACTTATCATAATTTTCAACTCTTGTCACAAGCATGGGATCTATGAGGCCAAGCATCCCCAACGCACTGCTTGTTGCCTGCTAAAATCTTTCTCTGATTTTCTCCAAGCTTGCTCTATAGTCTATAGCCATTTCTCACTGGTTTATCTGGTCTTTAATGTCCAGAACATTGCCTGCTGAAATCTTTCTTTGGTTTTCTCCAAGCATGCTCTATGATCTTTAGCCAGGTATCGCTTTTGGTTTATGTGGTCTTTAATGTCCACAACACTGTTATCTGTCTCATTGGACCCCAAGGTGAAATGATAGCTCTTCTCAACAATGGAAAGCACGACCTTTGAAAAAGAAACTAAATGATGGATAAGTTTGTAGAGAAATCTAACTCACTTGATCATTCATTTTCATAGATTCCTCCTCTAATGTTGTAGGAGAATTTCTAGGGAGCTCATCCATAGTAGTCCCTAGGTCCATCTCTTGTTGCTTACTAGTCTTCATGTTGTATGGGATCTCCTTACCTTGTATCTTGGGAGTTCTTATGTCCAATCTTGCTTTGCTCTCATGGCCATGGTTTCCCTAAGATAATTGGGTAGCCCACCCCTTCAGAGATATTCATGTCGTGCATAGAAACATCACTCACAAGATTATAGGGTTCTGCAGACTTATCAATTGTGAAATTTGAAATGTCACTTTTTTGTTGTGGCTTAGACTTCTTGATTGGCTCCCCTTTAATCTTCATCTCTTCTTCCATTTTGGAATCTTTCTCATGCCTAGCGTCCAACTCTTCTTTCGTCATCTTCCCGTTTGCCATTCATTTGATAGGTTTCTCCACTTTCATCTTGCCCTTATCTTCAAGACTGATGGAACTCATTGTCTGGTTGCCGATTGGTGGTGAAGGTAAGGGTAGAATGAGGGTCTAAGGTGGTGGTTGTGGTTGCACAGGTCGTTGTAAGATTTTCACGGGTGATGCTTGTTGCAGTGGCCTTAGAGGAAGTGGTCTTGCTCTTGGTGGTGAAATTTGGTTTTGCCTTGCTCCTCTGTTGAAATTTTGTCTCCTTGGGTGTGGGGAAATAATGCATACCATGGCTGTCTTCTCCACAATTGTAGAAGTGGTATTCTTGGTTCTGCCTTCATTGTCCTCTCCCTTGATCTTGATTGTGGTTGTGTGCATGCCCTTGTTGCACCAAATGGGCTGAGAGATTCTCAAACTGGTTGGTGATTTGGTTGAGCAGGTCTTGTTGATCTTTAACTGATTCTTGTGGTTGAATCCGTTGGGTGGATGTTGCAGGTGGTGCTAGAGGTGGTCGCGTCCTATCGGCTTCCTCTAGGTACAACTTCTTGTCTTTAAGGTGGGCCACTTCAACTGCTAGCTCATACATAGCAGGAAACCTTCCCTTTATCTTTTCTTTGAGAGTTGGCCATAACCCAACCACATACCAAGCCTTCTTTAGGAAATTCAACTTCGTCAAGACTGCCATAGCTTCTTTAATGTTGTGCCCTCTCCAAAACGCTTGACAAAGGTTGCTCTTAATAAGTCCCACCTTTCCTTGGTTGCTTGTGCCCAGGAATTGTACCACGACCTTGCCTCCACCTTCACTAGAAGTGGGAAGATGTGCAAGCGTAAAGCATCATCATCTCTCCCAGAGATGACAGGCTATTTCCCAGTTGTTTAGAAAGTCTGTAGCATCTTCATCCACCTTACCAGTGAAGGCTAGAAATGCTACACTTGCCATTGTAAGAGTGAAAAATACATTGGTCATGGAAACCTTAAAAAAAGAAAAACGATTCAATACATGGATGCTTGGTAGATGGAATATACAAGGATGAAAATAACTACATCAAAAGATACTTCATGGTTAATCATAGGGAGGATAAAGGGTATAGAGAAGAGGTGTTTATCTATTGTAGTCGTTCTTTGCCAAACTTGGTTGTAATGAGCTAGTGATAAAACATCTTACAATCCAGGATTACTTTGATTGATTGAATTCATTGGGGTGCATAAGGTTGATCCCTTGAAAAAGGTTGATGTGCTAGGTCCATCACATCATAATGCGAAAAGGCTCCTTCCTTTGTGATGGAAGGTTATAGTCAAAGGTGTAGATCTCTTGGTAGTCAAGGTCAAATTTATAATACCACAAGACAAAGTTGTCTTTGTCTTATAGCTTTAGGATTGCCCCTCTAGCAATCTCTTGGGAAAGCTTGAACTCTCTCTCTTAAAGAAACTTCACCTTCCTGCAAGATAAAGTGTCATCGAGTGCATACACAAGTGTGATGAGATAGGTGGTGAGTCTTACCACTTGTATTAACTCCAATTGGATTGATATGTAGCAGGCCGCAAAGTCGTTGTCATAGCCTTGATCCACAAGAAACACTCCCTGAAGGTGGAGGGTTTTGTCTCTCCACCAAGCGTACCCTGTTTTAAAGACATTGTCAATGACAAGCTCCGCCACTTCACTCGATAGACAATGTAGAGTCCATGATGCTGTTTCTAGGTCCTGGCTCATGAGATGAGAGTGAGGAGTAAAAAGACTTTGGAAGATTTACCCTTTTGTTTTGAAGGTGTGGTGATTGCCGGTGTTGAAACACCCTTGAATCTTTTGGTGCAAGCGAGTAGGAGGAACCACATTCTCATAGTAGCTTCCTCAAGTTGTGAAGGCTAGTTGTGGGCATAGGTGGAATAGGTGGCAAAGGTGGGAACGTAGGTGTAGACAACCCTGGTGCTACTTGAAAGCCTACCAAAGTAACAACACCTGTGCAAAGGTTGAGGGAGAAAATGATGGCTCCTCCTTCACTTTGGGTTGAACTCATTTTAGAGGTGTGGTTTTTGGCAATAATGTGAGCATGATGCGGCCCATGCCTTGCTTTTACGCCTGTGGGGATGATGAAAAATGTACACAGTTTGAGTGGAAAAAGAGGGTCTTACCACCTTTTCAACACTGACAATAGAGCACCCTGGCAAGAGTGCCTTGATAATTTGTGCCAAGATTTCTTCAGGCTCCTCCTCTTCGGTGCCCTCCTCAATGGGGCACTAAATGAGAGGTGGTTTTCCAAGATAGACCCGGTGGCCTCAACACCAAGGCTAATGTATGGTGGCCTCATTACAAAAGACAAACAATAGGGGCACCACCTAACTTGGCATGTAGCTAGAACGCAAAGACAAGACTATACATCACACCATACATCATGCCACACAACTAAACATGTTATGAATTGTGGTATGAGGTGGCAGAGAAACAAGTAGAGATAGATAGTGAGAGTTGTGAGTGTAAGTACGTGGATTACTATTCACACAAGAGGTGGCAAACCCGCACATCTCTACATGCCAAACAAAAGAAAGAAACAATCGTATGACATACTCACAAGTATATATATATATATATATATATATATATATCCAACACAATAGAGAGGGAGTGGCATAAAGAAAAGAGTAGATTATTTGTGAGGGAGAGATATAATGGGTAGAGAAGGGCAAGAGAGAAGGGAAGGGACCATGGGTGTCTCATTGATGGAAGGGAGGTGATGTCAAGGAGTAGCGTGAGGGTAACCCTCATTCTTTTGATGTTGAATGCCGAGTCCTCCAATTTTATTTGCACCAAGGCGTGGTGGTTGATGATGATGGAGGGAGTGGGATGTGCACTATGATTTTCATATTCCACAACTCTCCTTGTGTGAAATAGAGTACATAGAGACAAAGGAGAATGAAAAAAGAGAATCTTTAAATGCCCCATCTAAATTAAATAGGCAACCATGAATTAATGCAAGTACAACATTTGGGTATACCATAACTTCAAAATATAAATGACTAGTAGAAGCATCGGACCCTCTGTAGGGATCGACAGGTCCACCCATCCACTTTTGTCCTACTATGGATAAAGAGAATCTCACTTCATAGGGAGCGATCCAGAACACCTCTAACTTGCATGAGCCAAACATAAGCTAAGGCTGCTTCGTCTCCCTTCATGAACTCGAGCTATGAAAGCATTCCAAATACCAACTGATGGTAGGAAATCAATAACAATGATACTAGTTTAGGTGCCACGCCTCTTCAATGCCCAACATCGGGTGTTTAGGAAAAGCCAAGTCAAGATCCCCGATGCATTAGCCATGTAGGTCATTCAACCCCCCATGCACTAACTGTGTAGATGAGCCTAACAAAAAAGAAGAAGATGTAGGTAACACACTCGATCCAACAAAGCTCCAGGTCATTGACCCTTTCATCTAAGGCTAAGAAATGTAGGTGATCCTAATCTTCTAGCAACACTATCATGAGAAACATAGCACCTTGCATATGCACAAACAATCATTTCCAAGCGGTTAGGCTATATAGGATCTCTACCCTTACACGTCCACCCTAAAACCATCTAGACCACTTCATAATCCAATCTAAGATAGTTAACCATAATCTACTCTCATCACATGGGTGAGAAACCCACCCAACTTAGGGTGATGCACATCCAACCCACAAAACCACTTTAGCATATAACATACCTATAAAACATTTGGCAGCATAGCTATAACCAAAAAATGATCCAAAAGCCACACCGTCTTCCACAATCAAACTCACAATCATAATCCATGAGGGATCTCAATTTTTTACCATTAAACCATATTCCTTACTTACCATAACCATATTCCTTACTGAACCATATTCTTTACCATGCATAAGTGACGAACTATGACCGAACCTCACCCTCCTAGCACATAGAGCTAGTTTTGACCCAGAAGGGTGGAAAGCCGTATATGCATGCACATGAGACATCCACATCCATCCATGAGGTTCCACATATCATATGACATCATCACATCAACCCAATCATGATGCAAAGTAGTGCCACCACTTTGATGGAGCGTATTACATAACATCACATCCACATCCATCCATGAGGTTCCACATATCATATGACATCATCACATCAACTCAATCATGATGCAAAATAGCCCCACCATTTTGATCAAGCATATGCCATAATATCATGTATATGCGAAAAACAACTTTTTTATATTTGTGGATGCAAAAGAAAGTATTTGACCTTCCAATGCATCAAGATTAACTCCATAAAATAGACTAACACCTTATCATATCACTTTGCCCCTATGAGACATGCAAACAATCATAACACAAAAAGAAAGTCACCTTATCTATATTTGCTTGTACGGTTTGGATTTATTAACCATAGACCGCCATGTGAGTTTATGGACATCAAACACTTGAAATCAATTCACCAAAACAAACCCAAAAACATATATGAACCACTCATCCAATTCGCAACTCCATATGGTACTCCCCCTTGGTAGCACCCTATATGTATATGTAACTTCATACAAGGACCGGTTAATAACTCGCAATCACGAATTAATAACTCGCAATCATGAATTAATACATTTATTAACAAGTTTAATCAAGTTTTGATTTGGTTAAGTGGGCTCCTTCATTTGATGAATATATATAGTGGTTCTCCAAGGATTCTGGATCCAAAATATTGATGAATCTATATAGTGGTTCTCTAAGGAGCCTGGGGTCCAAAATATTGATGATCTATATAGTGGTTCTCCAAGGAGCCTAGGGTCCAAAATATTTACTTGTGCAATGGGCATAAAGTTGTATTTTGACCATATAACTCTTTGCTTGTACGGAATTTTCACATGACACACGGAGAGAAAATGTTATAAATGATATGTTTAATCTCTTGTTCAAAGGGTTCAACCTGATTCATAGCGGTTTGGGAGATACAATCAAAACATTCCCCTACTGCATATGTCCTTTATGCACATACATAACGTTAAACACGTCGTATGTATATCAGTGTGCTAAACATGATGAAATAAGTATGGAGTATCCTTGTATATATCTAGCAAGGTCATACATGCCGATGTATATAAAAAAGTAACCACCGAGAGCGTAGTTACTAAAAAATGAAGTAGAGAGAGAAAGAGTTAATGGCTATGGAGTTTAGAGCTTCTTATCATGATTAAGAAGTGATTAAGAATGGTAGTATGGCTTCTTGCTTTGCCTCAAGAGAGCGGTTTTTGACTTTTTCGACACAAAGTCGAAAACCGCTGCGTGTATGCCATGAAAAGAGAAGAGAATATAGTAAGCAAGTAGAGAGAGAGTGTTCTTCTTCTTCTTATCTCTTATGGAGATAGTGATTGAGAGCTTGAACCACTTAATATAATATGCACATATAGCTGTGTGATAATTGACACAATTTTCGGCATTGAAAACTGAACACTAGGGATGCTTTTATAGGCACTCTACCAAGGTAGAGTGTTTCCCAAGCAAGCAGGTAGCATTCCCTCTCAGCTTGGAATAGCACCCAACTTTTGGGAAAAGAATCTAGTCTTTTCTACAAACAAGGATTTTGCTTTTCGTAGTCACCTTTGGCCTTTTCCTTCAAGTTTTGTTGCAATAAAAACAATATCAAAGCAACTAATGAGACTGTTAATTGAACCACGTTGCATTGTGATACCTTGGTTATGGCTTCCTTGTATTGTCCCGGTATATCTACGATGCCTCTTTTCATAGAAATAATTTTTGTAAATACCTCGTTTAATTCTGTTCCTTCATCGTATGGTCGTTTTATACCCATAGAGTGACTCAAAAAATTATTTTTAGGTTTAGGTCACATAAAGCTAAAATAAGCCTAAAAAGAAAAAAAAGAAAATTTTCTAAAATTGAACCACAGGTTTTCTTGTTGACCTTAACAAGAAAACGGACTCGCTTTTCACTGAAAAGCATCAAAAATTGTGAAAAGCTAAAAATAGCGTGAAAAGCACTCAAAAAGAAGTTTTTTTATTGAACTATAGCATCCTCAAACTCATAGATTAAGGATCGGGCCTTCCTTTTCACAAAAAAGCATCGAAAAGCACAAAAAGTAAGAAAAGCTTTAAAAAAACAATTTTTTTCAAAACTAAACCATATGTCCGTCTGACCTACTGGAACATGAAAACGACCTTGCTTTTCGTTTAAAACCTTACAACATTTCCCAACCAGCATTCTGGACCAAAAATTTAAGAAATGGACATTGGAATCTTTTTTTCTTATTTTTGAAAGAGACCCAAAAATCAAAGATCTTTGTTAATTGAGCTGATGTCAGTTAACAAGAGCTGCTAAAGATCAAAGTCTTATGAATGCACATCAAAGATGAATACGAAGAAGCAGTGAAGATTGGAGTTATACACTTTTCATGTGACAAAACACTGGTAAACTGTCCAAACTTTGTGAAACTCTGTTTAGACTAGACCTTGGTGGATTATTTTGACATATGTATGGGAACCTTAGTAAGTAGTGGTGAATTTTGATATCAAAAGTAGAAGGTTGTTTTGGTTTTTTCATGCAAAGAAGGGAATTCGGTTATGTAGGTAGCATTGTGATGTTTGGTAGATTTTTTGAGTGGCTATGGCGGATATCTGAATGTCAAAAGAAGTTTGTCAATGTGGCTGTCAGATCAATCAATCTACTCTTTACCTTATTCTCTCTGTCTAATCCATTTTTTGAGCGCAATACCGATGTAGAAATATGTGATTCAAGTGTGTGCATTGTTGAAGTGATGCATGTGCAATAGGCAGAATTTGCATGTTTGTTAGAGTAGAAGTCAAGCTGGTCTTCCAAGATTTGTGTGTAGAAACTGCTTGGCTAAGTAACCATTCATGGTGCTTATGATGGGTGCTCATGGATGAATTTTCTCTCTTCTGTAAGTCACAGAAAGCAGATGCGGATTGGAATTCAGTTCAAAAGTCAAAAGTCAGTCAACGGGTCTAAGTTGGAAGAGGATTTGTAATTTTCAGAAGGGGAGGTTACATCAAAGGAGGCAATCACTAGAGCTGAGTTTTTGTATGATAAGTTGATGGAGAAGGTTTCAAGAGTAAAAGAGGGTGATTTGCAAGATTTGAATCTTGGGACGGAAGTTAGCCCCAGGATTGTCAAAGTCAGTGTCAATATAGATGATAGATTTAAGGAGGATCTTAATCATTTGTTGCAAGAGTTCATTGGTGTATTTTCTTGGGACTATTCTGACTTGAAAGGCATGAATCCAGTAGTGTATAAGCATTGGATCAATTTAAAGGAGGACGTAGTTATGATAATTCAGCAAAAATATCGAATGAATCCAAATTATGTGAGGCAGGTTAAGGAGGCGTAAGATAAGCTTCTGCTAGTGGGTTTCATTATATCAGTAGATCAAGTGGAGAGGTTGTCACTTATTGTAGTGGTGCCAAAGAAGTCCTGTAAGATGTGTGTGTGTGTGTGTGTGTGTGTGTGTGGATATAGGAAGTTGAATGCAGTAACAATTACAGATCGCTTCTCGTTGCCATTTATGGATTCTATTTTGGATGATATAGAAGGACATGAGATGTATAGCTTCCTTGACAGATTTTTGGGATAAAATCAAATTCTGATGGCAGAAGAGGATATCGCCAAGATGGCATTTATTATTGAATGGGGAGCATTTGTTTATACGGTGATGAGCTTTAGATTAAAGAATGGACCACCATCTTATTCAAAAATTTCTTTTAAAACTTTTGAGCCGTATCTTACGAAGTTCATGCGGATTTTTATGGATGATTTTTCTATATTTGGAGAGAAGGCAAGGCACTTGGAGTATCTCAGGAAATGTTTGGAGAGATGTCAACTGTTTTGAATGTCTTTGAATCCATATATGTGTGCAATTGCGGTATAAAGAGGAAAATTTCTAGGGCATATTATTTGGGGGAAATGAATGTCAATTGATTTGGATAAAATGCAATACAGAAGGTGATAGCACCTGATAGCTTGAAAGAGGTGTCAAGATTCATGAGGCAAATTAAGTGGCATAACCAATATTTGCAGTATTGGCAGATGTAAGTGCACCTTGACTCATTTAACAAAGAAAGATGTTGAGTTTGTATGGGGAGAAGCTCAGGAAGAAAGCATTGCAGATCCTGAAGAAGATGCTTGTAATTTCCCCTATTATTCAACCACCAAATTGGGAGTTACCCTTTCATGTATTTGTGGATGCATCGAATATGGCAGTTGGAACATTTCTTATGCAAGAGAAGATCCAAGGATGGTTTAGACCAGTGTATTATGTCAGTCGAATGTTAAAACCAACTGAGAAGAATTATACAATAAGTGAGTGTGAAGCTTTGGGGATAAATTTTGCATTGGAAAAATTTAGGCATTACTTGTTAGGGAACAAAGTGGTTTTTCATGTTGATCATCTAGCACTCATTTTCTTGGTGAAGAAGCCAAAATTGGAAGGTAGACTTGCTAGATGGATGCTTTTATTGCTGGAGTTTGATTATACGGTGTTGCATACACTTGGAAACATACATGCAATAGCGGATTATCTTAGTAGATTGGAGCATGTGTAGGAGACACCGGGAGTGTCAGATCAATTACCAGATGCAGAATTGTTTCAAGTGGAAGGACAAGTTTTTGACAACTGGTATGACCAAATGGTGCAAATTTTGACAGATGGAATATTGTCTTTTAATATGACGATAGATCAGGAGAAGAAGTTTGCTTTGCGGAGTAGGTATTTTTAATAATTTCTGGTGCATTATATAAAAAAGGAGAGAATCAGATTATTAGAAGATGTGTCCCTGATGAGGAACAAAAGGCAGTCTTGTAGGAAGCCCATTATGGGACAGCTGGAGGACATTTTTTGGGAAAGATTACAGGGAGGAAATTATGAGAGCAGGTTTGTGGTGGCCATTGTTTCTCAAAGATGCACATCCGTTTGCTCTAGAATGTTTGCAATGCCAAAAGATTGGGCAACCAACTTCAATGGATAGGATGCAAGATCACCCAGTGTTGCCACTTGAACCATTTCAGAAGTGGGGATTGGATTTTGTTGGGCCAATATCACCAAAAGCAAGTAGGACAGGAGCGAGATACATTTTGGTTGCAATAGATTATGCTACTAAATGGGTAGAAGCAATACCTTTGAGGGATAATAAAGAAGCAAGTGTGGCTAGATTTTTATACAAGAACATCATGAAAAGATTTGGATGTCAAATTGAGTTGCTGTGGGATCAAGGTGTGCATTTTCTGAATTCAATAATTGAAGAATTGGCAACTACACATATGATATTGCATACCCCTCCCCAATGGTCTATACAAAAACTATACAATTTATAGTTTTATACAATTTCAATATACATCAAAGTTGCTAAAGCGTTTGCGTAAGGGAGGAGTTCTCAGCACTCGACCTAGCATGGAGTTTAAGCCATGAGCAGAAGCCAGAGGTACCTAGCAACTAGTGCTACCCTGAATGTGTGGTATGAATGAAAGCGTACTCAAGAAAATGACCAAGTGGAGGGTGAACATATGTGTACACTGTATTATTGGAATAGAGAGAAAAAGAGAAGAGTGGAGGGTGAAATAGAGTGCACAGATACATAGGAGAATGACAAAAGAGAACCTTTGAATGCCCCATCTAAATGAAACAGAAAACCATGAATTGATGCAAGGACAAAATCAAGGTATACCATAACTTCAAAATATAAAGGACTAGTAGAAGCACTGGACCCTGTGTAGGGATTGAGTAGTCCACCCATCCACTTTCGCTTCTACTATGGATAACATACTTTCACTTCACAAGGTTTGAGCCAGAACACCTCCAACTTACATGAGCTAGACATAAGCTAAGACTGCTTCACCTCCTTCCATGAACATGAGCTCTGAAAGGATTCCAAATACCAGTGGGTGGTAGGAAATCAACACCAACCATACCAGTTTAGGCACCATGCCTCTTTGTTGCCCATCATTTGATGATTAGTCAAAGCCAAGGCAAGATCCCTGATGCATTTTTCATGTGAGTCATTCAACCACTGATGCACTAACCATGTAGATGAGCCTAAAATATTAAAAAAAGATAAAGGCAACACCCCCATTCCAACAAAGCCCTAGGTTGTTGACCCTTTTAACTAAGGCTAAGCAATGTAGTTGGTCCTAATATTGTAGTGACACTATCATGAGAAACATAATACATGAGTCCAATCAAAATAGCATCTTGCATATGCACAAAGAATCCTTTCCAGGCAGTCAGACTGTACACAATCTCTACCCTTACACGTCCACCATGAAAACATCAAAACCACTTCATAATCCAATCCAAGATAGTAAACCATAATCCAATCTCATCACATGGGTGAGCACCCCACCCAACTTAGGGTGATGCACATCCAACTTGCAAAACCAATTTAGGATATAACATGGCTATAAAAAATTTGACAGCATTTCGACAACATAGCCATAACCAAAAAAATGATCCAAGAGCCACACAATCAAAATGTTAACCGTAATCCATGAGGGATCCCGAAACTTTACCATAAACCATTTTTCTTACTGAACCAACCTCCAGACTTGGAGCTTGACCAACACACATGGCCCTTAAATAATTAACTTCTTATGCATAAAATAATTCCAACCAGCAACTACAAATATCTTTTAGAATCCCATTTTGATAATGTTTAACCATGCATAAGTGATACACTAGGACCGTACCTCAGCCTCCTAGCACATGAAGCTAGTTTTGACCTAGCAGGGTGGAAATCAATATATACATGTACATGAGACATCCACATCCATCCATGAGGTTCCACATATTATGTGGCATCATCACATCAACCCAATAATGATGCAAAATAGCCCCACCACTTTGATCAAGCATATGCCATAATGTGACGTATATGCAAAAAGAAACTTTTTTAAATTTTTGGACGCATGCATGACATACAAAAGAAAGTATTTGACCTCCAACCAATGCATCAAGATCATGTCCATAAGATAGACTAGCACCTTATCACATCACTTTGCCCCTATGAGACATGCAAAAAATCATAAAATAAAAAGAAAGTCGCCTTATCTATGTTTGCACGTACCGTTTAGGTTTAGTAACCATATACCCCCATATAGTTTTATGGACATTAAACACTTGAAATAAACTCACCAAAACAAACCATAAAGTATTTGACCTCAAAACAATGCATCAAGATCATCTCCATAACATAGACTAGCACCTTATCACATCACTTTGCCCCTAGGAGACATGCAAAAAATCGTAAAATAAAAAGAAAGTCACCTTATCTATGTTTGCATGTACTGTTTGGCTTTACCCCCATATAGCTTTATGGATATTAAACACTTGAAATAAACTCACCAAAAACAATCATAAAACATATATGAACCACTCATCCAACCCACGACTCCATATGGTACTCCCCTTTGGTAGCACCCCACCCCTACACGTATATGTAACTTTGTACAAGAAACGGTTAATAACTTGCACTCACAAAGTGATACCGGTGATCTAATTACACTTATCAGAAATTTTAATCAAGGTTTTGATTTGGGTAAGTTCCTTCATTCGATGAATCTATAGAGTGGTTCTCCAAGGAGTCTAGGGTCCAACATATTGACTTGGTGCAGTGGGTAGCAAGCTCTATTTTGACCATAACTCTTTACTAGTGTGAATTTTTCACATAACACCGATAGAGAAAATGTTCTAAATGATGTGTTTAATCTGTGGTTTACAGTGTTTGAATTGGTTCATAGCGATTTGGGAGATATGATTAAAACAACATCCCTATTGCCTACGTGACGTGAAAAAAATGTTATTTATGCACCTACGTGAGCATAAACACAATGTATGCATACATCAACGTGCTAAACATGATGAAATAAGTATGGAACATCCTTGTATACATCTAGAAAGGTTATACATGCCTACACATATGAAAAAGCAACCATCGAGAGAGTAGTTACTTAGAAACGAAGTAGAGAGCGAAAGAGTTTATAACTATGGAGTTTAGAGATTCTTATCTTGATTACCAATGGTCGGATGGCTTCTTGATTTGCTGTAAGAGAGCAATGATGAGAGCTTCGTAAATATTTTTTCCACAAAGTCGATGAAGAGCACGTACACTGTAAAAAGAGAAGAAAATCTAATAAGCAAGTAGAGAGAGTGTTATTCTTCTTCTTCTTCCCTCAAAAGAGAGAGAAGCTCTTATGGAAATGGTGATGGAGAGCTTGCACCACTCCGTATAATATGTACATATAGCCATGTGGTAGTAGATGCAAATGTCGGCACCAAAGACTAAACACTAGGGATGCTTTTATAGGCACTCTGCCAAGCTAGAGTGTTGCCCAAGCCAGTAGGTAGTGCCTCTCTCTCACCCAAAATTAGCTCCCAACTTTTGCAAAAAGACTCAAATATTTTCAAAAACACAATTTCTACTGCAATATAAATAGTAGCAGAGCAACTAATGAGACTGTAACTAAACTACATTGCATCTGATACCCTTGTGTAATTATGACTTCTTGTACTGTGCTGATGTATTTATCGTGTCACTTTTCATAGAAATGATTTTAATAAAAATCTTGTTTAATTTTGTTTCTTCGTCATATAGCCGTTTTATGCCTATACACTGACTAACAATATTATTTTTAGGTTTAGATCATCCTAAAAAACACATTGCTTTTTGAAATGCCGAAAAGCATAAAGAGCTAAAAATAGCCTAAAAAGAAAAAAAAAAGCATCTAAAGTTGAACCACGGGTTCCTCTTGTCCACCCAAACAAGAGAACGGACCCGCTTTTCATAAAAATAAACACCAAAAATTATGAAAAGCTAAAAGTAGCATAAAAAGAGTACAAAAGCGGTTTTTTACAAAATTGAACCATAGCATCCCTAGGACTTGTAGATTAAGGATCCGGTCTACTTTTCACAAAAAAGCACTAAAAATCACAAAAGCAAGAAAAAGTTAATTTTTTTTCCAAAACTGAACCATACATCCGTCTGACCTACTGGAACATGAAAACGACCTTGCTTCTCATTTTAAAAACTTACGACATTTCTCAGCAAGCATTCTGGACCAAAAATTTAAGAAATGGACATTGAAATCTATTTTTCTTATTTTTAGAAAAGACCCATAAAATGGGGATCTTATATACGTTCAAACCTCATGCATAGACTTATCTCACTAATGTTAACTATTAATGCTAGTCAAATTAACACCACTCCCTAATGTCTTTGCAAGCAACCTCCACTAGCTATCAACTTCCATGAGATTTGGCCAATTGTTCAAAACTAATGCATATTCTTAATCACCTGCTGCCAACCCCTCATGCCTTGCAAGATAATAATGCATCCAAACTTTTAAGTATTAGTAGTATACTATATATACATATGTTGAATTTACCATAGTTTCCATGAGCACATGAAGAGCTTCAACACATGATTTTACATTGATTCTAGTGCACAATTTGTTGAATCTATATGGAAATGTCTTAAACCATTGCAAACTAACATAGCTATCGATCAAGTCCCATTAGATTTGGCGAGCCATCCAAATCTCCATCATAGACGTTACGATGTGCGTCAAGGCATCAAAACCAATAAACATAATGGAAAACCAATATGCATACTTATGTTGAAGATAACAAAGTTTCTCTCATGTCAAGACAACTAAGGGATAGTCCCAATTCTTGTGGAACAATTTTTCTTTAAAAAAAATGTGTTTTATGAGAAACTTCATTTGAGTTCGCATTAGTTCAAGTGCAATGGAAGCTTGTCACTAGTATATTGTGTCTTTGGAAGAAAACTTGACTAAATATCAAGTTCCATGAGATTTGTCCAGTTGGCCACCTCTAGTGCATAGTTATGACTCCCTACTATCAACTCGCATCCCCTTCATCCCTTGGAAAATATTAATGTATCCAGAGTTTTAGACATTGTCAAGGCACCATGTATACATATGTTGAATTTACCAGAGTTTCCATGAGCACATTAAGGGATTCAACACATGAGTTCACATCAATTCTAGAGCACATATTTGTAACCTACCTCAAATCTTTATGACAACTATTACAAGATCTAACCTAGGTACCAGTCAAGTCAAGAAAGTTGAGTGTTGGATGGTTGACTAGTCCTTGTGGAACCATTATCTTATAGAGGCATTGCACTTTATGAGAGAATACAATAGACTTTACATCATGTTGTATACATGAGAGAGAAGACAAAAAAGTTGCTCTCAACATCAAGACAATTGACTATTTGGGGAACTTTATATATATATATATATATATATATATATATATATATATATATATATATATATATATATATATGAAAGCATCATGCTTTATGAGAAAAAAAACACTTGAGTTCACATCAGCTCAAGTGCAACAAAATCTTGGTGCTAGCATATTGAGTCTTTGCAAGAAAAATTGACTAGCTATCAAGCTTGATCCATGAGATTTGGCTAGATGCTACCCATGTGCTATAAATTGTCACCCTTTTCAAGAGTGGAAATGCATCCAGATCATTGAAGATAGTGGAAACCAGTATGCATACTTATGATGAAGATAAAAAAGTTTCTTTGAACATTAAGACAACTGAGTGCTAGTTGGTGATGGAGTTTTTATGGAAACATTGTTTGAAAGAAGTAGTATATTGTATAAGACACTACACTCAAGTTTACATTAGTTCAAGTGCAATTGAAGCTTGATTGTGTTGGGAAATTCAGCGTTCGCAAGAAGACTCAGCTAGCTATCAAGTTTAATGAGATATGGTCAGTCATCCAAATCTAATGCATATTCTTGACTCCGTGCCTTGTAGGATGTTAATGCATCTAGACTATTAGGCATTTGCAAGGCACTATGTATACTTCATGAATTTACCACAGTCTCCATCAGAACATCAAGGGCTTCAACACATGAGTTCATGTCAGTTCTAGTGCACATATTTGTAACATGACTCGAAGCCAATTAGTAGCATCTTGAACCTTTGCAAGCTAGTCTAACTATGAGTCAATTTCCATGCGATTAGGGTTGGGGCTTAGATTTTATAGTTTAGGGTTCAAGGTTTGGGACTTAAGGTTGAAACCTTTTGGTTTAGCATATAGGGTCCTAAGTTTGGGGCTTAGGGCTTAAAGTATTAGTGTTTTGGGTTTATGGTATAGAGTTTAGGATTCAAGGTAATAGGGTTATGGAGATTAGAGATATAAGGTTTAGGTTTATAGGGTCTAGGGTTTAGGGTTTATGGTTCAAGGTTTAGGGTTTATGGTTTGGGGCTAAAATATTAGGCTTTAGGTTCTATTGTGTAGGATTTAGGGCTACAAGGTTATGGGATTTAGTGTTTAGGGTTATCGGGTTATAGGGTTTAGGGTTATGGTTTTAAGGTTTAGGGTTATGGTTTGGGGTTGAGGGCCTAGGGTAAAGGATTATAGGCTTATAGGGATTAGCATTTAGGTTTTAAGGTTATAGGGTTATGGGGTCTAGGGTTATTGGGCTATAGAGTTATGTGGTTTAGGATCATAGAGTTTTGGGGTTTGGGGTTATAGGGCATAGGTTTAGGCTTCAAGGTTGTGGGCTTATGGTTGAGGCTTATTCAAACATAAAATCAGGATAAGGATGGTGATGGAAAGGCTCAAAGAGAGAAAGTTTCTCAACGTTTACTAAGGTTATAGATTTTCACATGTTATGGATCATGGCTACTTTGTATAGCTTGAGGGATTAAAGGTAGAGATTGTTCATGTGTTGCAAATTGCCACATGTATGAACGCTAATGGAAAAGGATTTGTGAAAATATCAAGAGCTATGGGTTAAGGTAGTACCTACGAAGCAAAAATAAATTTAGCAATAAGAAGCAGCTCTTTAAGTGATGTACTTAATCCTCTATCATAAATTAGCCTTCAACATGTCACAAAGAGATTTCTTGTACATTCATCTAAGAGGACAGTGAACATGACTCTTCTAGGAAACCACTAAAGATAATGAAATTCACCTGAGAGATGGGAAGCTTAATAGCTAATATCATCAAGTGTCTTGGATGTGAGGGATTACCCCACATACGATGCTGATTATATGGACTATCAAGACAAAGTCTCTAGAGATGTTCTTGAAATTGACCTTAAAGAAAATGAACCAGCCTTCTTTAGAGGGAAAACAAGGTACTCCATTGATGTCTACTTTATGAAAATCGTAAGCAATCTTGATGGTTCACATCATAGACCTACAATGAAATCTTTTAATTTAGCCAAAGAGAGGAATGTGTTGTGAGAGAAACAACAAAGGAACATGCTTGAATCCTCTATGAACTGTTCTTGGGAAGATCTCATGCCAAAAACAAGAGTGGCATCTCATTCATGAACTTCACAGTGCACGACTCTCTCCATATGATATGCTATGATAGAAGAAGGATGCATTTGTTAAGGTACCCATATTCAGCAAGCGGTCAACGCTACCAATACAATAGCAAAGATAAAGTCTTACAATCTACAAGCTAGAAAATGAGCCAGTTAGAGCAATCCACAAGAACCAGGATTTAGTTGTGATTAGAGAAATTCAAGAAAAACAACACAAGTTACACAATATCTAGCAAAAGCTTCTAAGAGAAGTGCTTGTGGATAGCCAACTCTTAGCCAGTATACTCACAATAAAATTTCTTCCAAAAATTTGAAAAACCTACACATGGAAAATTTTACAGTGTAAATTGACTATATTTGACGATTTTTACAATGAATTTCCCTCAATTTGGTTTTCTTACCTTCAAAATTTAAAGCTTAGAGGTGAATGTGAAAATTTGTAGATGGGATTACACTAAGCCTAGGTTTTTTTGAGCACCATAGGTCTCAAAGTATTGTGTTATTATGCTTGATGAAGCACATGAAAGGAAAATACTCAATGATATCCTCTTTGACCTACTGAAGAACATGGTAAGGCGGCAAAAATATTTGCGTCTTATAGTCATCTTAGCTACACTTGAAACTCATGAGTTTTCTAAGTAGTTTTGGAGGACTGTAACATTTTTGCTAGTCCATGAACAACATCTCCTCTGTGTGTGTGTGTGTGCGCACGCGCGTGCCCCACACACACACACACACACACACACACACACACACACACACACACACACACACACACACACACAGAGAGAGAGAGAGAGAGAGAGAGAGAGAGAGAGAGAGAGAGAGAGAGAGAGAGAGAGAGAGAGAGAGAGAGAGAGAGAGAGAGAGATCCTTCTCTTAGGATGAGTACTAACACATATCTTCTGTAGAGGAAGACAATGGGAAAGGAAGCCATGGTTAGCCCATGAAAATGTAGATTTTCCCACTATGCTTTTTTGGGTCTTTAATATGGTCTATATTCCTACGACGCGCACGGATGTATTAGCGTGTAAAGGATGCTTCCCTGTGTTTTGCAAGAGGAGAGGACATTAGGCCTTTTATGGTGTGTACATATTTATTGTGTATATTTGATGTTACTAGAATGTTCACCTTGCACACTTCCAGTGCACACATCCAATGGTAAAAAATAGCACCTCTAGGATTAGATGTGTCTAAAATTGAAACACAGTTTCATGTAGCTTACCAAAACTAGGAAGTTACTCTTTGTTTTGCAGGAAAGCATTGAAAAAGCACAAAAATCACAAAAAGGAGGATTTTAACAAAACTGAACCTTAGCTTCGTAGAACCTAGTAATAATGACATTTGACCCTGCTTTTTGGTAAAAGGCACTTAAAAGCAAGAAAAAGGAAAACTTTCCAAAACTAAACCAAGTGTTCCTTTTAACTAGTAAAGATTGAAAATGACCTCTCTCTTCACTTCAAAGCATTACAACACTGTACAACAAGAATCTTATATAAAAAATGATGAAGGAAAATTTATGTGCACCTAGAAAACTATTTGTCTTATTTTCAATGTCATAATAACTAATATCTAATTCTCCTAAGTGATTTTATCATGTTAAACTCATCATTTAATATGGGGGAATACCAGGGGAGAAAAAGCTAGAATATTGGTTAGGTTGGCAAACCGATTATAGTAGGGATTCAAAGGAGGGAAAATAGGGATCCAAGGGGGGGAGGGGGGGGGGGGGGCATTTGCAAAAGAGAAATGTGCATCAATGGGCTTCAAAGGCCTTAAGGTTCAGCCCATTAAGACTTCCAAAATGCTAAGGTCCAAAATTCAAAGGTGATGTCCAATGGCCAAAGTGTGGGGGAATTGGATGGTCATGGGGAAGACTAAAAAGTCTTCTCACATCCCTATCAAGGAGGGGGTGAGCCATAATAATGGGGGATGAGAGAGAAACACACACACACACACTCTTCCAACTCCCTTTACAAAAAGGGCATAGTGGACACATGTCAGCTTCCTAGCCCAGTTGCCCCCAAGGAGCATTCAAATCCTATTGGATGGCCATAGAGGTGGACCAATGAGAATTAGGCTAGAGTAAATTTAGTTTAATTCATTTAAAAACACTTGATAAAAGAACCAATAGAAATTAACCTCTCTAGAAGACTATTGGACAGTCTCCCGAGGGGTCCAATGAGCATTCAACAGCCCAATGGCTTGCCTGATTCATATTGGCCAGAAGACTAAGAGGTCCAATGAGAGTTTAATTGCATTATTTAAATACCTAAATCTCTCACAAAAGGGGAAAGTGGGACACATGTCATAAGGCTATCACTTATGCTTCTTAATTGTCATTGGCTAAGCTTTGCACGGTCTGATAGGATACCAACATGAGCAAATAGCAAGAGGGTCGACCAAGAGAAAGAGGGGGCTGATTTTTGCAAGAAATTATCACACACACACACACACACACACACACACACACACACACACACACACACACACACACACTCTCTCTCTCTCTCTCACACAAGCTCATGTATGAAGTAAAGAATACTATCTCCTTCTCAAGCTTTAATGGAAAGCTCATCATGAGCTCCAAGCTTGTGAGAAGGGAGGACTACACCAAAAACTCTTTGCTTTATGATGCAAATCCAAACAAGATCCAAGCTCCAATGCATGCTCATCTCCTCTACCATGCTAATTACTAAGCTATGCTAAGCTATTAAGAGTGATTATGTGAGGAGACATACTTCTTTCTCGTAAGAATACTCCTTCTTCCTCTCAATCTACTCTCATACCCCGCTAGCTCTCACCATCTTTGAAGGTGTGTGAGGTCTTAGGTCTGAGACTGTGAGGGAATTGATGTTGTGTTTTCAAGTGTAAGCTTGGTGCTTGAAGCTTCCATCTTCATTGCACCATCAAGATATTGAAGGAACACAAAGTATTGTATTGTAAAATGTCTCCCTTCATAGGCTATGCTCATTAGGAATCTACTTTAATGAAATTCTCACTATGTCTATGTTACTTTCCGATACAGACAAGTTACTAGACCATTAAATGTTACATTGGTATCACATCACAAGGTTTTTCTTTTCTTGCTCAAGAAGAGAGGTACTCAAGCTGACTATAAATGGTTGGTATTATTAATTTCAAATGAGTAAGTAGAATAGGGATTTTTCAGCCTTGCAGTGCGCCTGCTTTGTGCAGATAAGGAGGCATCATCGTCGAGAGCTATGGTCTTGATAGTGGAGTCCTATGGGGCTTGCCTATGGCTTGACCACTATTGAGCTATTAGAAGCGTGACAGGAGCCAGTATTGTTTTGGTGGTGAAAGACCCTCTCTTCTGTTCCTTGCAATTAATGATATTTGAGCCACGAGTACATATATTCGAGCCACGGGTACAGGAGCTTGAGTGCTTTTCTAAAGGGGTTAAGAGGAGTAGCAGCTAGGGCTTGAAGTGCCAAAGTACACTTAAAAAATTTCACACCTAAAAGTTGTTAGAATGGCTGACAATAGTAAAGAGAGTGAAATTAATGTTGATAGCTTTGATTTTGCTAATGAACAGGCTACTAATGATGCCCCTATGCTTGTTAATTACCTTGTTACTAGGCTTCAACAAGCCATGTGCAATCCATCCCTCCAAAGTGAAGTGCAACGGCAGCTACATGCTCATGGGATTCTCCAAACTCCCCACCAAGAAGTGAGAGTACCTAGGAAGCCTCCTTGTGAGACTTCCAAAAGAGGCCTCTCTCCGCTAAGGGAAGAAAAAGAGGATCCATACGAAGGGCTCAAAAATCTACTACTTGACGACGCATCTCCTTCCCAAAGGAGAACTCAAGTTTCAATGGTAGAGCCCCCACCAAAAGAATAAGAAATAAGTGAGTCTCCTGCCACCTTGGTGGAGATGGCTCCACGAAGACGGTGGGCAAAATGCTCTCCAACACCCCCTAAACAGAGAAAACCATTGCACACTTCTCCACAACATAATTCAAAGAGGGACGACAGAAAACAAGAGAAGAAAAAGGCAAGAAAGAGGTCACCCTCTTCTCCATCTTCTTCATCCTCTTCCTCTTATGAAGAAAGTGATGGTGCAGACAAGGAGGAACAATGGAAGAAAAAGGCGAGAAAGAGGTCACCGTCTACTCCATCCTCCTCAAACTCTTCCTCTTTTGAAGAAAGTGATGGTGCAGCTTTCGAAGCACCAAAAAGAAGAGGCCATAGGAAATCCTATGCCGCGTGGAAGAGGTCGTCCAAGCTCAAAAAGTTCAAAGAGGGAGGAAAGAACATCTCTTTTCTCACCTACAATGGCACCTTTGGTGCTATGGACAAAGTCTTGGCCTTCATCCAACAATTTGATGCGGCGTTTGGAGATGACGGCTTCATGGAGTCCTCTAAGCTACACTATGTGGCTATGCATTTTCAAAAGTCCACCAGACAATGGTGGTCTATCCTACGGGCAAACGGTGAGCTCCATGAACATGGAAAGCTTTAAGAGCTTCCATCATGAAGAAGTTTTTGGCTACCAATGCCAAAGACAAAGTACTCACCGAATGGAAAAATCTTGAAGCTCTCTCCCTACAAATCTATTCACAAATATGTAGAAAAGTTTTGGGACTTACATATCAAAACCACTGTCTTCAAAAAGATGGATTTTGGAGAGCAAAAACAACAATTTTTGTGTGGGTTTAATTGAAGATATGGCGGAGTATGTCAACTCCCAAAGGCCATGCACCATATCTGCGGTCATACACCATACCATGGTGGCTTCACAAATCAAGTTCCAACAAGGGGCTAAGAGAAATCTTAAGCCCACGGAGAAAAAGGATTGTAATAACTAACCCAAGGTGTGGGACGCATGTCTAACCTCACCATCCTATCTTATTGCAGTATTAGCGAGAACTACGATTAAATTATCAATCCATGGGATGAAGCTGACTCGACTAGTGCATAGAGGCTACAAGAAGTTGTCAATTTCTCGGAATACAACTAACAAATCGCATCTAACTCAAGCTACACTCAAGTGACTGAAATCACCAAAAGCCAATCGCTCATCGACAAACAAATCACATTCGTTATAGCATCAAATGACATCCAAACGTAACGAAATTTCTAGGACAAGTTTATAAGACCTAAGCACACATGCTTATGGTCTCAAACCCCACTTTAGGTCAAGTTCCAAAATCGTGATTATTAACAACAGTGGATTTTTGACCTAGTCATTTTTGATCCAGAATGCATGTAAATGCTTAGCAATGATGCCCCAATACCGCACCTATGCTTAGTTTTAGATTTGAAAGTGTAAATTCCTAGCTATGATGAAATTAGAGCGCGGATCTCGGCGACGCCAAAAGATACGAAATACCGTGATGTGTTTACGTCAATGCGTAGAGCCTTACCTGCGGTTGCAATGCAACAAACGCGACTGCAATGTGATAATTAGGGAGGGAGTAGGAAAAGCGAGAAGGAGAGGAGTGAGCACCGTTAGCTCACGCTGTGTATTTCATTATCCAGAACTTGATAATAACTTACAAAAATTGGCTTTCATACCTTAGCCAAGGTTTTTGGTGGTCAAAACTAATAATCTGGGAGTTCTATGAAAGATGGGTAATGACGGGTTGATACAATCTGGAAGCTTGTAGCCCTGGCTCATTAATTATAGAGTTTATCCAAGAAAATAGGAGTTACCAATATTCCCAATTTATCAAAATAATAAGTGTTTTACAATGAGAACTCCGAAAAATGGTATCCGTGTTAGCTTACTGCTAACATTCCCCCCCTCCTTGCCTGTGTCATCCCTTGACACAACTTTATGGGCTGAAGTAGTCTTCGGGCTGGCAGTTGGCGAGGTGGTCTTTAAGTACATTCAGTGCCTTTTGGTATCTGATTTCTCTTTCTTTATCTGGCACTTGTAAAAACTGCATAGTTAGTCTGTTTTTCAGCTCCACTGTTGAGTAGCCTACAAACCTTGATGTGAGGTTGCTGATCACTGGCACAAATATCTTCGTTCGCCAAGTGAAGAATCTCGTGTAGAACGCTTTCTCGAATGCCAACATATTGTGTGAAGGTAGAAACATGCATTTGTCGTAGAAGCCATAGAGGACTTCTTCGGAAGGTTGACCACTGAGATCATAGCACAAACCTTTATTACCATCGAGGAATGACATCCAAGGGGTGCCTTCTTGCTCTGGCTCATTGAACACTTTGATGCATGTGAGCCGCATTCAGTAGATCTTATATAGCATAGCACATGACAAATCCGGTAGAATTTTAAAGAATGACATGGCACCCTTTAGGGTTTTCACCATGTATTCTTCAGCCGCCGCTGGTCCCTTTTCTGGAGCAGGAAATATGGGGGAGTTTAGCCAAGTTGGCTGCTTCTTGAATAGTGTCTCATGTGCTATCCAGGTCTTACTCTTGGTACAGGACAAAAAGTTGGATCTTTTTGCAGGGCCATAGATGCTCTCGTGAACAAAATCAAGTATCTTGGGTTTTTGTTTAGCTAGATCAACCTCCACTTCGGGTGGTCTTTATCTGCACCCTCAACTTGCATGTCTGCGTAAAGCCTTTCTTTTACCTGTAGCAACTGAACTTTTATCAGAGGGTAGGACAGGCATTGCTGGTGCCATTGATCATTGATTTGATTGGGAGGAGTGAGTTGTGTAACATTGACGGAGTGAAGAACTTTCAACTCCCAATTCATCATAGCCTACCACTGCTCATCTACCTCTTGTGCAATCTTTTCTTTTAGTGCATCTTCTTCAACCTTTGAGAGCTGGACCATGGACACTGTGTCTTCTTCTGTAATGGTTACCTAAAAATCTTCCTCACCACTCAACTCTAATGTGGATTGTGTCTCCAGTTCAGCAAATGATACTGAGGGTATTTCTATTTGAGGCTGCTCCGAAGTGCCTTCCTCTTCTTGCGTTTTTGGCTTTCCATCTCTCAGGAGCAGCAGCTGGTTAACTCTTTTAAGCTTGGCTATTTCTTTTAGCAGCTCTTCTTCTCATTGCACCCACATCAACGCCAGGTCTTTGCGTTGAGACTGCTCCAGCTCGAGGTCTTTGTTCTTTTTTTAAATGCTTTGTATACTTCATCTGTCCCTTTGATCAAGGCTACTGCGGGATTTTCTCGTATTTGCCACAAAAAAGTTGCCTGATCATTTATTCTCTACTCTGAGTATTGCAGGGAGGTGTTCGCTACTTCTAACTGCACTTGAATCTTCTGAAGTGATAGGGTTGTAGTTAGAAGTTTGTTGATAACTTGTGTCAATTGTTCATCTTTGGCTTTGCAAGCATCTGAAAATTTTGTAAGTAGGTCACCTAACTCTCCATCTCCTTCTGCTATTTATCTCTTGCTAGCTGATGTTGTTCAGCTTCAGCTTTCATTTCCTGCACTTGCCTCTGAAGATTGGTGATGACATTTAATCTGTCTTCTAACTCTCCTTGGAGAGCGTTAATCACCATCTCTAGATCTTTAGACTTTGTGCCACCGCTAAGTGCTCCTGATCGAAGTCTTTCTGTCATATCCTGCATTTGCCTTGCATATTTGTTGACTTGTAGGATTACATCATCATTTGATTTCCAGTCTTCATTCCTTGCTAGCTGCCTAGATGTCTCGGCAGTCTCTTGTGTCTCTCTTGGCTGCATCGTGGTGGCTGATTGTTCTTGCCCTTGAGGTTGTGGTTGGCCTTCTTCTACTTTGTCATCCTGAGGCTTTGTGGATGCCTCGATCGTTTCGTGCTGTGTGGAGGTGAAAGGTGTTTCCTCTATTCCATGTTCCTGTGTTTGCTCAAACTTTATGGTCTCCTCTGGTGCAGGACTCGTTGCCCTTTTCGGCTCTGGCTCTTGTTCTTTGTGTTGCTCTTGTGTAGTGGCTGCGTGTTGTGCAGATTCGTCTGTCTTTTGCTGTTCAGGCTCTTGTGTAGCTTTGACTGCTTTCTCTTGTTCAGGCTCAGTTTCTTTAGTTGGCTCATTTTTGGTGTCTTTAACTACCGGTGATGGTGGTGGACTCGGCATGGGTTGATCTTAGTGTTCAGAGATAGGAGAAGAGATACGGGGAGACACATCACCTTGGGCATGTTGTGCTTCTCCTTGTGCAGTGGTCTCCTCTGCTCTCTTTTGTTCTTCTTCCTCTTTTGCCTTCCTTGCCGCTTCTTCATCCTCCTTCAGCTTTAAAGCTTCTGCTTCCTGGTACATACGTTCCAGTGCTTCAACGGATTCTTCAGCCTCTTTCCTGGTGTGATGCTTGGTCCTTGGTCCCTTAAGTCCACTAAGCATCCATTTTCCGGGCCCGTTCCTTGTGCTTGTCGGTTGCGTTGGTATGCATGTTTTTCTCTTTCAAACTGGGCTTGCTTTTGCACGGGCTCTTCTTGGTGTGCTGCCACGGCTTTTCTCTTCATTTCCTCTCTTTGTGCTCTCTTACGTGAAAGTGGTTGCAATCGCATGATTTGGTGTGGTATACCTTGGTGGCCTTTTAGCCAGAAAGTGGAAATGCTGGTGGTATAACCTGGATGGCTCTTCCACCTGCTTGTGAATTAGGTCTGCAAAGGCGGCTACGGCGGTTTGTTTGGTGAAAGTACCTTCTATTTTCCTGTCCCTTGCCCTCATTGTCATTCCTTCCATGGGAAGTCTGTGTGCAGTGAATGGAGTGTCAAAGTTAGCAGATTTAGTGGATTTTTCTCTGAAATGTCCTTTAGTCTGAAATGCTGACAATTTTGGTCCAATTTGCTTCAAATCAATTTTTGAACAAGCATAGATGCATAAAAACATGCAAGGAGCAAAATTGTAAAGTCCAAACATATTTTTTGCAACCAAAGTAAATAATCACCATTATTTACAGATGAGTATTTTTTTCAACATTTTGCAAACTTGGCATCACAGGCTTGAAGTATATACCAAATACATGCTCTGAGTGAAATATGGGCTTATTTGGATGCATAAGGTGAAAATGGTACCAAATTTTGGCTTTAGGTCTCTGAAACAATAGATAGAATGGAAATTTGAGATTTTGAGCTCCAAATTGGTTCAAACTTGGCTAGTGAGCTTAACACATCATGTACTTTGGATGTATGATGACAAAATATCAAAATTCCCTCATTTTGGCTAGAAAGTAAATAATCGCGATTAACTCTTTCTACCAAAATCAACATTTTTTGGTACAAATTGTTTCTAGGCATTGTATAGACTCTGTGTATGAGATATGAGGTGATTTGAATCAAGAAATGTGGTCCATAACCCAAAAATTGGATTGCAAAGACTTCTTTGCGTTTTCTGGCAATTTTCCAAGTTATATGTGCTCATTTTGGCTCATACTTGATTTTTGGCATGTAGTAGGTGTGTACACATGATAGGTGAGGTGATGATACAATTTCCAAGAAAAAATAGTGAAAAAATACATAATCGCAATTATTTACAGCAGTCACAAATTGTTTGCAAAACTTACAAATTTTGACCTAAACACATTCTATACACCTAAAACAAGTCCTAAATTAAATTTGGTCAAGATTGGTCTTGCCGTCATCATTTTGTGCTTTGTCGACTCTGAAATCTCTGATTTCTATGACTATACTGCTTGTTGAGTTGGCCAGTCAATTTTGAGGCTTTGGACTTGTCCGCAACATAGTCGTGAAGTAACTCATCCAATTCTGGCTCATTTGGAGTCAGTTTGACCCCGCATGTCGAATTCGGCGCTTTGTAGCCTTCGAGCCGTTTTCTGCTTTTTGAGGGCTTTGCTTGATTGATTTCACTAAATCAATCATATACATTGTATATGAACCTCGTAGGCAAGCTGTCTGTGGAGTCAGATCAGAATTCTGGCATCTGCCAAAAACCTAGCTTTTCTACTGGGGACCCCCTCGACCCCTGCCGAATGGTCAACTGATGATATAAAAAGGTTCTATTATGTTAGGGCATGCTACAGTTCAAATCCCATATGATTTGGTCGAGCTGATAGGCCGCTATGGTCAGTTTTTACCAATACTGACAAGATACTTGGCAATCCTGTCATACCATGCTCTAGAGCCCTGCTTCAAACCATACAAAGCTTTGAGAAGTCTGCATACATAATCTGGGTAACTAGGATCGACATAACCAGGTGGCTGATCCATATACACTTCCTCTTGCAACTCACCATTCAAGAAGGCATTCTTTACATCCATTTGATGCATAATCCATCCTCTAGATGCGGCCACTACTATGAAATCTCTCACAGTCGTCATCTTTGCCACTGGAGCAAAGGTCTCCTCAGAGTCTATGCCATACGTCTGTGCATAGACCTTTGCGACCAGCCTTGCCTTGTGACGCTCAATGTTACCATCATCCTTATGCTTGGTTTTATACACCCATTTACAACCAATAGCTTTCTTGCCACTTGGCAATGGCACCAACTCCCATGTGTCGTTTGCTTCCAATGCAGTCATCTCTTCATTCAATGCACATTTCCAACTGCATCCTCAAAACATGTGGGCTCCACATCCTGCATCACCTTAGCCATGTAGGCTTGATGATGTGCTAGATACCCATCATAAGTCAATTTCTGAACTGGATTTCTGTCTCTGTTAGATCTGCGCGGTCTTGGGTCACTCCTTTGCCCTCGAGCATCTTCTTGTACTTTCCTTACACCAGGTGTCCTGATAGCCGGAATTCCAAATTCCTCATCAATACTTTGTTTAGAACCATCTAAATCCATGTCTACATGTGAAAAACCTGATGATGCATCAGCCATAAAGGGAGGTTCATCAGCCTTTTCCTTTCCTTTCCGTGATACATTCCCTCTACCTCCTGGTGGAGTAACCTGCGTACGTAGTCTACCATTCCATGGCTTCTCAACAGAGCCACGAGAAGAGGACTCTTGTGGTCCACTCAAAACCTGTGACTGTGGCCTCACATTTTGTACAACCACATCATCTTTTACATCAGCCCCAATAGTTCCATGTGCATTATTGTACCAGCTTCTCATCTCATCAAAGACTACATCTCTGCTCACTCGTAATTCTCGTGTAGTAGGGTTGTAGCACCTGTACCCCTTTTGTTCAAGGGAATATCCCACAAGAATACATTTCTCTGCTTTAGGATCCAATTTCCTACGCAACTCATCTGGTACATGCACGTAAGCTATGCAGCCAAACACTTTCAAGTGTACCAAATCAGGCTTTGTACCTATAAAATTTTCCTCAGGTGTTACATCATGCACCGCAGCTGTAGGTGTCCTGTTCATAATGTACACAGCTGTATTTACAGCTTCAGCCCAGAAATGATGAGGCATGTTCTTCTCATTCATCAATGCACATGAAACCTCTGCAATGTGCCTGTTTTTCCTTTCTGCGACCCCATTCTGCTGTGGAGTATATCTGCATGTAAACTGCCTGCGTATACCATGCATTCGTAGAAAATCTGAAAAATCGTTGGAGAAGTACTCTCCCCCTCCATCTGACCTCAATGTCTTGATTTGCATATCTGTCTCCTTCTAAATCATGACTTTGAAGTCCTGAAAGTGACCAAACATTTCACTTTTGTTACACATGAAGTAGATCCATACTTTCCTTGTATGGTCATCAATGAAAGAGACATAATACCTGCAACCATGTATACTTGCAGTATCGGTTGGACCCCAAACATCTGTGTGCACCACCTCAAGTGGATTTTTACATACATTGCGCTCATGTGGAAATGAGCCCTTTGACTGTTTTCCAAACTAGCATGCTGCACACACTTTATGCATACCATCCACCTTGAATTTGGGCAAACCTTTTACAATCTGTTTTGATTGCATGCTGCACAATCTCTGCTCATTGCCATGGCCAATGCGTTTGTGCCAAATGTCAACATCATCCACAACACCTGTGCCCTGTGCAAATAATGCAGCTTTTACCTCAGGCATGTCTACATTTAGCGGAAACATTTTGCCCACACATTTGCTCTCTGTGATCAGCTTACAGCCATTCTGGAAATCTTCTACATAACAGCCATTTGGATTGAAACGAACCTACAACCCCTGCTCAACCATTTGTCCAACAGAAACAAGATTCTTTGTAATGTTTGGGACATGAAGTACATCTGCTAAGTACTTTGATTTTCCACTCTTTGTATTTAGAGGTATGTCCCCTACATGAGCAATGGGGTGAGCTGTGTCGTCTCCTGTCTGCACATAGCCTGACACATCTGGTTTGCGCATATCTCTAAACCACTCTCCACAAGACGTCATGTGATTAGAGGCACATGAATCCACATACCAAACATCATCTTGGGTGGAATTCTCTGCAGTCATTGTATTCATTACATGCTGCATAACAAACATGCGCTCGTTTTTGTTGTCATCTGCATCTCTGCTAGTAGATGCATAGTTTCCATGTTCTCTCTTTCCACTTGCTTTTCCCTTTGGACAGTCACATGACATGTGACCTCTTTCACCACAAGTCCAACATTCTCTGCTATCTGCAGTATGTTGCTGCCTGCTTGATCCTGCACCACAACCTCTTTGACTCCCCCTGCCTTGAGACTGGTTTCCCCTGCCACCTATATTGTTTTGATTTGATTGACCTTCTTGAAATTGGCCCCTGCAACCACTTGGGCCTCGACCACGACCTCTACCTCTACCTCTGTTGGCCACGAGAAGAAGGTGTGTCAAGACCAAGGTTCTTCTCCTCAAGAATAATCATAGAAATCAAATCTTGGAACACGGGGATGTCGTCTCTTGTATTCATGGAAGACCTGAAATGTACATACTCATCTCCTAGACCATCCAAGCATGCACGGACAATGTCATCGTCTTCCACTGAGACTTTAATAGATCCAAGAGCCTCAATGATACTCTTGATCTTCAAAGCATAATCATTGATGGAGAGGTTGTTCCTCTTAACCTGATTTAGCTCCGACTTTAGTTGAAGCTTCCTGGCCTTGGTGTTCACCTCGAACACTCTGCCTAAGTTTTTCCATGCAATGGCGGGGGTTTTAGCATCCTGTAGATAGCCCATCATGCCATCTGTGATGCTCATAGAAAGCCAATACATCACTTTGCTCTGGCCTTGTTGCCAGTCCCTCAAAGCTTTCCTTTGTTCTATTGTAGCATTTGCCTCGGGAATCTCTGGTTCCTTTTCATTGTCTCCTTCTACATAGTCCCAGTAACCTTTTCCTTTTAGGAAATTTGTTATTCTGAACTTCCATGTAGGGTAGTTATTTTTCTCAAGCTTCTCAGTAACAATCTGACTGAAACCGTCAGACATCTTCAAGCACTAAGACAAAATAGCTGCAGTCTGCAAAAACCTGCAAATCTGTTGAACCTGCTATGTGGTACCTGTAACGCTTTCTACACTCAACGAGTGTCCACAATCAAGCGTACATACAACCACTGTACTTGTACAATAAATCTCTGTGTACTGCACTTTGGAGACCTGTTCAGAAACTTGTACGAAAAACAAACGAAGGGATTGTGATGCTCTTGCTCTCTTAGCCTCTCTTGCCTGCACTAGGATCTGATACCATGTAAAGAATGAGGATGCAAGAGAGCTAGAGAAGACAAGCACAAAATACACAGAGATGGAAAGCTTCTTATTCTTCTCACAGAAAAGAGAGTACAAAATGACTAATTGCTAAAGCTGAAAAGTAGCACATATGTACATGCGGTCACTAAGTGTGAACACGCTAGAAGCGTACATGCGGTCACATATGTACATGCGGTCACTAAGTGTGAACATGCTAGAAGCGTACTAGGCTGGCACTATAAGTGTAGTCCAACTGTAGAATCACTGGCAGAGATCCTCCGTGTCGGTCACCCAACGCGCCAGTGAGTAAATGCCGTAAGCGGCCAAGACCCGTAGTGGATGCCAGCTCAAGTTGTAGAGCTCGACATCTCAACACATATTTGTGGTTGTAAGGGCCATAGACCACAAACCAGGTCAATAAATCAAGGATTCTAATGAAAGATATTTCCTAACATCAAGATGAAATCTCATTGACATTTAAGAATCCATAAAAAATACCTTTTTCTCCACGTTTAAGAGGCATGAACGCCATCCATAAACCATAAATATGATATGAGACTTATCCTAAACTAACTAGAACTCTTGTGAAAAGTACCCGACTAATGAGGTCCACACGTCTGTACGCGGATCCGTTAGGATACCAGTCTCCCACTTTCCACACCACACTCATCCGTTCTTCTTGTTTTTTTAATTACTACTACATTGTTTTACATATATAAACGATGTTTCTTAATGCTAGGCACAAGGTCTTTCATCCAGCCCTTCAAACATCACCAAAAAAATTCTTTCTCAAACATGGTCTAATGAGGACAGTCCTATAATTCAAGAAAAATGAATCTGTCATTTATCTTAAGATTTTTTTGCTATCCGTGGACTTTCTTTGTCTAACCAATAGAGTCTTTGCAAAGGATTTACTTTGCTAACCGCAAAATGCAAGGGAATATCTCGCTAACCGCAAGGCATCTTGCTAATCGCAAGAGACAAAAAGAGAGCTGACAACCTCAGCTTATTCTCTGCTAACCGCAGAATCACCTTGCTAATCGCGAGTTCCATCTAGAAACAAGATATTCTTTCAACAATTGTTTTTTTTAAGTGATTTCTCAAACATGATTAACTCTTCTAATATCAAATGGAGAGTTTATCAAACAGTAACCATAAATCAAACAATTCTTTCTCCACTCTATGAAATCATATGCTTGTTTCTTGTGATATAATCACATTTGTACAATTTAAGGGAATTCCTACGCTTGTCTTACCGATCATCATGTATAACAATGCAAAATTATAAATTCACCTTATCGAATTAGAAACACATTCGACTACCCCTCGTGGTTGAGGTTGGACGGCTTTGACTTCCTCCACAGCCGATACCTCCGCTTGAGCTACGCTTGGAGTAGTTGATGCCTTCTTTTGCACCTTTTTTGACCACTCGGTCAACAACACAACATAACTCAAGTTTCGTACCAAAGTCTTATCTTTTGCGAGTTATGAAATGCTGCGGATTATGGCTATAAACGTCATTTGTAATGAGTAGTTATTCTAGTTTCAGAAGCCGGGGTGCAATGGCACTTCCAGATTGTAAATACAAAGCCATTTGACCCATTCAACCCCATTTTCGGTTAAACCTAAGGTAGCCTTAGTATATAAGGTACCTAGGTCATTTTGTAAAGGAGACTTTTATCATAATCAAACTTTAGCGCTGCCTCTACTGTGTGTGAGAGAGAAAGAGAGTGAGCATGAGCTTCATCCTCTCGCTACTCCCGGCTCGCTCAACACATTGGAGATCCGACTGCACCATTGCTGTAGGCTCGAGGAGAGATATGCGACAACGCCAAGCATTCCACGTGAGACGAAGCACACACGCCGACGCATCTACGAGCTATTTGTGGCCGTAAGTGTATCAAATGATGTCTGTTTTCTGCGTGCTAGTAGTCTATAGAATCGTGGTGACGTAAGCTATGCATAGGTACTCATAAATTTCAATTTCGGGCACTTTCAAATTTCAGCTCTGTCATCCTACGCGTTTTCCGCAGATGGGTTTAGAGTGAGGATTTTGAGTGTAGAAGCTTAGGGACAGGTGTATCCTAGTGAGGGGATGGTGTTCCTTAAGTTTCGTATGAATCTAGCATGATTAGGTGAGTTACCTTCCGTAGTTGAGGTTAGGTGGTGTAGTTGAGAGCAGTGAGGTTCTTGATTGTGGTTTAGTTGGCCTTCCAGAGTGTTGTATGTGTAGGATGGTCTCAGCCTGACAAGATTAAGAGATTTCCTCCGTGTGCCTATCGTGTCATCTGTGTCCTCGATTGACATTATGTTGATCTAGGTAGTGTTTGCATGCACTTCATGGGTGTGTGAGACTTCCCGTCCAACATTGGCGCCGTTGCTGGGGACACAAGGACCTAAGTAGGTTTCCTACTAACACTCGTGTGATGGTTGCTTGATTTAGTTTCGGCTAAAGAAAGCGTTTTTCTCAAGTGGATCCGGAAGAGGATATTCCGTGATCAAGTGGATAGCCAGGAAGCGTGTGTCTTGCCGAGGGTTTGCGACTAGATAGGTTTAGTTAGGATCTGTGGATTAGAGTAGTTGTTGGTGGTCGAGTGATTTGTGAGGTGATAAAAGCGTTTACTAGTCCGTGTGTGGTAGTGAAGCGTTTTTCTACTCATAGATGCAAAACTCCATATGATTTGTAGGAGTAGCTTTAGGTAAGTGATCCGATTCTGATCTAGATCTATTCATCACTGAATTATTTGCTAAAGTGCTTGATTGCATTTGAAATCATGGAAAAGTGTGCTTTTGAGGGTAAAAATGCATTAAACAAGCTTTTGTGGACATTTTTGTATGACTGATTGATGTTGTGCATATAAAAGAGCATTTGCAAGGGTTCTGTGAAGAAAACCTGCAATTCTGTAAACACAGACATCCTACGCGTAGGATGTCTCAAGGGGGTTCTAGAGACCAGATTTGAAAATTCTGACTGCACCAGTGGGTTCAGAGGGTAGGTTTTACCCTAGTAACATATTGACTTGGGTGTTTTTCCCTATTTTTGTTGACCAAAAGCCAAAAGGCGGAGTCAGAAAACGTAAAATTTCAGAAAAGGCTTAAATTGAGTGATTGTTGCATGTTTTTGCAATTGTGAAGCATACTTGCACTTGTTGAGAGCATAAGGAAGCATCAGGGACACTTCAGTCTCAAAAAATCAGCAGTAGACATCTTACGCGTAGGATGTCTACAGGGTGATCTGGGCATTTTTTTGAAGATCTGAGGTTACCAGTGTGTTTAGAAGGTAGGTTTTACCCTATTTTCACCTGGAAAGTGGAAATTTGACCAAATTTTGACAGATCAAATCCAAAAGACGAGAATTGCCCGACATCCTACCCAAATTGTGTCCAAGGCCTAATTTTGAGACCAAACCATAGGATGACTCCAAAGGCATGTTCTAAATGTTGTATTGAGTGCATGTGATCAATTTCATTTCATTTGGGTCATTGAAAGGAAGATTGAACAGACTTTTGAAATCCAAACCAAAATCTAAGCATACCACTGGGTTACTGACATCAAGGGGAAGCTGTGGGACAAGTCTGGGGTCAAACAGGCCAAAAAGACATCCTACGCATAGGATATCATATGTGTGATTTTGCACTCCAATTTTAATTCTGAGCATACCACAATGATCAACACCTTAAGGAGAGTCCTTGGTTCAAATTTGGGGGTTTTCTGAGCAGTTAGACATCCTACGCGTAGGATGTCTAAGGCATAATTCTGAAACCAAAATTCTATTGTGACCATACCATGCTGTCATATAGCCTCAGATAAGCCTCCTAGGCAAATTTGGTCCAATTTGGAGTTGATTTGACTTAGGAATTCATGAGGACAGACATCAGGCTTTTGGAACAGATTCTGGATCATTTGACCAGCCTATAGGTGTCAGAATCAAAAAGTAAAAAGAGCTGTGAGTTTAGCACATCAAGGGGAAGCTACAGTGCAATTTTGAGTTGAAACACAGCAAAAAGACATCCTACGCGTAGGATGTCTCCAGCTTGATTTAGGACTCCAAACCAACCTATGAGCACACCACTGTGATCAACACATCAAGGAGAAGCTGGGGTGAAAATTTCAAGTCATTCTGAGCAAAAAGACATCCTACGCGTAGGATGTCTCAAGGCCAATTTTAGGTCCAAAGTAAAATCTGAGCATACCATTGTGTTGCTGGACTTAAGGGGAGTCTCTGGACCAAATTTTGTTAAATTCTGAGCATATAGACATACTACGCGTAGGATGTCTCTAGGCCAGTTTTAGGGTCCAACTGTACTTTTGACCATACAGGAGTGTTCACAGTGTCACAGAGATCCCAAATATTTTTTCAAAATTGAATTTGGACTCATTTTGACCAGTCTAAACTGCATTTCACTATTTTGGCCATAACTTTCACAAACGGTATCGGATCGGAAAAGTTTTTATATCAAAACATAGCCTGAGAGCAGCTCAACAGATCTTAGTGCAAAACATGAACTAAATGTTTGCCTATGGCAACCGCCGTTTAGTTCAACTTTGAAAAAAAGATCGTTTGAGGCCTCAAAATTCATCCGGAAGTCAGGGGTGTCTAGAAGCGACAATTTGCGAGAATTGTGACAAAACGGTTGCGGTTTTGGACATAGTTTCGACTTTTCCCTAACCAAAGAACTTGAACACAGTGGACTAAGTCTACTTGAACCAAGCAAAAGCTCTTAAGCCCAGAAATTATGTCTACCCTAGATTCAAATGCAGCTTACACAAGCTTGGAGATCCCGACGATACAGGAATATCCTCCCACAATGGATCTTCCAAACTTGCAATTGATAAAGATCCATCATGTTGAGAGAATTTGGATGATTGGTCATGAGAGTGAAGGACTATATAGATACATTGACGACGATGAGGTCAATATTTATAGGTGCTCAGATCCATACCTAGAAGAGATAACAGATTACAAGCTCTTATATGTCTACACATACGAAGTCGACTGTCAATGGAGATCTATAGTTGTCGACAAGTATGGACGAGAATACAGAGTTGTAGAAAGCACAAATCCACAGACTGTACTAGAAAGAGGTGGATATTTGTTCAATGAAGGACCACAAATGCCTCCACCAAACACGAGAATTCCTATAGGAATTCCAAGAAGAGAGCCACTAGGATTCCCTTCAAGAGCGATAACGAGAGAAGGATTGGGAGAGTCTCTGGTTAGACTTGTAGACAATCGACGAGTTAGACCATCCCAAGTCCAGAAATGGGTAAACAGAAAATACTCCGGAGATGAAGATCCGAGAGATCACGTAGCGGCTTTTAGAAGAGTGATTAGAGCAGAGGAAGTTTCAGATTTTGCGACACAGTTTGCGGGATTTGGATTGACTCTAGAAGATGATGCAGCTACATGGTTCGACTCGGTGGAAAAATGGGATTTTGAGACCCTAGATGAGCTGTTTGAGGAGTTTATTGAAGAATTCTCGCCAAAAGGCATTGCTCACAACACAGTCTCACAAATCCATAGATTCAAACAGAAAGAGAATGAATCAGTACGCAAAGCATCATTACGGCTCAAGAGATATGTTAAGCTCTGTCCGAGAGTGGAATTACCTACGCAAGCACGGCTGATGCTGATCTTTATCCAAGGAATGAGACATGCGGGCCTTCAGAAGGATCTGCATATGATAAGGAGGATGACGCTAAATGAGTTGATCAAAGAAGCTCTTTATCTAGTGGGTAACTGTGAGGCATACAAAGAAAAGGACTTAAAGAGTCAAGGAGATGACACATCCTCTCAGCACAGTGTTTCACAGATAAGTGAGTCCATTACCAAGCCAACGGCACCTATTGATCAAGAAAAGCTTATCGACGACTTGGTCAAGAGGTTGATTCCTCTTGTAAGGTCTGATTCGGGAGAGCCAAAGTGGTGTGCAATTGAGAGAAAATGGACGAACCATACGGAGGAAGAGTGCTATTATAGCATGGAAAATGCTAGGGAGAGGTATGTACAACCTGTTCCAGAAGCACCTACTTCACGATACATTACGGGGAATGCGCCAAGACCAGTAGGAGTATTAAGGTCACAGCTTGTCTTAGGACAACAACCTCCGCTGCCAGGTGCCAGAATGCAGGTAGACATGAGATACATGCCAATGATGAAAGCATCAAATAAACCAACGCCAGTACCAGCTAAAATGTGGTATAGCAACCAAAGTGAGTACTACCCTTCGGAGCAACAAAATGTGAGAGAAACACATGGAGTGGTGAGGCCGGTACAACCTTTACCTCCTGGGTTTCAGTCGAAAGAAAGAAGGTATGAAATGGACGAAAGGATGTTGCGATTCATTGAAAATAGCGGCTTATCTAGGTCAAAGATTGCTTATAGCCAAGAGGAAATGCTAAAAGAATCTCCTCAACCAGAGACAGATTGTCACAAAAGTCGTGACAACCACTTGGTCAAACAATGTCCTCATACGGAGATCACTGAAGTAAATGCCTATTGTCTTGAGTGTGGCATCACTCACTTGATCCCCGATTGCCCGAAAAAACCAAACCAAATCAGAAAAATCACGACAAATGTATCAGGGATTGTTCAGCTCCCTAGTAGCTCAGAAAATGAAAATGTCGTACCAGTTCAAGTGGTTACGAGAGCACAAGCTCAAAAGAAAGCTGATGAGAATCCAGAGACAAAGAACACAGAAAGTGACACGAGTCCAAAGACAGATGATGGACCAAAGACAGACGCACCTAGTCAAAAAACCAAGAGCAAACGAAATAGTTGGAAAGCTAGAAAGACTAGGATGAAATCACGCAAGGAACGAGAGAAAAAATCCCTAGCTGAGAAGCTTACCGAAGCTGAGGAGAAGATAAAACAACACGAGGAAAAGGAGGCACCTTCTCTTACACAGATGGTTAAACCTCTAGAAGAACCATCCACAGATGAGAAACCGAGAAGTGCTAGTTCAGGAGGATATGTGTTGGCAGAGAAGGTTAATGAGACATTAGATGCCCTCTTGAAAGCCTATGATGCGAGGCTCAAAGACAACCAAACCCAAGAACAAAGGTGGATGACATATCCCTATACGGAACTAGAAAAGCAAAGGTTTGAAATGTGCCATAAAATGATTTAAACAGCCCAAGCTTTACTAGAACCACCAATTGCAAAACCTGAGGATGTGATTCGTGTCATGCCTACACAAGAAATCCCACCAAACCAGGAACTAAAAGAGCCAGATTCTAGTCATGAGCACAGACCAAAACTCAAAGACCCAGCATTAGAACCAAGGATAGTACTGAATACCACGGATAAATCTTCCGAGGGATTTCACCAAGCTATACCTGAGGATTGTAAAGAGATAGATGGTCTTGACGAATTGTGGAAACAAGTCAGAGAGGCTAATGAAGTCGATGACCTAAGAAGACGAGTAGACAAGACTGGGGATGAACGAGGAGTGTTTCTACCACCAATAGAGGAATTTGAAACTGGATCTCAAATGAATCTAAACATGCAATCGTGTTGGGGCGACAAAGGATTTGTACAATCTATGGATAGTCAACCCCATTCGCTAAGAACACTACCGTCCTACATGGGAGAGTACGAGACCAAGTCAGAAGTGGTTGCAGTCCCATCAAAGAGACTGTCTCCCAACAAGGCCATCGATTCAAAGGGGCTAGTAGATATTCTATCTACCCCAGTCACCTGTACAATAATGTTAGCCGAGTTACTCAGAATAAGACCAAACATGTGGGCTAATGTGGGTAAATGTCTAGAGAAATTTGGTGTAAAAACCCCAATGACTCAAATTGAGGAAGGCATCAAAGAGCTTGAAATGCCTCAACTAAATACTAGGCCAGTGCCATTAAACAAGGTAGGCGAGTATTACGAGGGAGAAGATGGAAACACCACCCTTCCTGTGGAATTCAATGGTGAAAAAACCATGGCAATCCTTGACAGTGGAGCTGGTGTGGCCATTGCAACCAAAGAGGTTTGGAAAAAATGGGGAAAACCTGCCTTGATATCCACACGAATGACCATGCAGCTTGCAGACGGACACAAGGAAAATCCCCTAGGACTGCTAAAAAAAGTAATTGTTACTTCTTGTGGCATTGAATATGAACACACTTTTGCTGTTGTTGACTTTGACAAGAAGAACAACTATGAAATCATTCTGGGAAGACCGTTCATGCGACAATTGAAAATGGTCCAAGATTGGGGTTATGACCATATATACCTGAGACATATGGAAACCATAATAAAGGTAAACTTGAGGGACCATAGCTATAGGGATGTGACGAGAACACCAGTTGAGGAGTTTGATTCCGCTACAGTAGCAGGATTAGAACTTCCAGCTTGGTTAGGTAAGCCTAAAGAACTGTGGATGTGTGGAGCTTCACAATGTGGTAGCTTGAAACGTGAGGAATGTATCCTAGAGCGGGTTATAGAGGATAAGGACTATATCCCAGAACCATTTCCTGAAGAAGAGTTAGAGCCTTTTGGATGGGAACACATCTTGGCTACTCTGGATGTGTGTGTCGTGGAGGATGCTCCCACAACAAAGTTTTGTGATGAAAATGGCTATGATGTCGTTCCTTATTTTGCAGTGAGTGTAATCCAAAAAAACGAAGAAATCCAGACATCAACAAGCTCTCAAAATAAGGAGCAAACAAAGAAATGTGGAGAATCAAAAGATGAAGAAGAGGATGAGTTCTATGACTCTGTAGAACACTTCGAGCTTCAAGAAGATCAACGACCCGGGAATCAATGTCATCGCTACACGAATAAAGTGCATCAAAAGTGGATTCCAAAGTCCTCCGTGAAGACACAGCCACCACAATCATCCTCATACATGGCTCCTGATAAGGATGCAAAGACTCAGCTAGGAGGAATACGACCAGAGCAACGAGCTAACAATGCTCTAATCAATGGGCTAGAAAAGTCCTCCAAGAAACTACCACCCACGAGAAAACAGACAGTAACTTTCCACTACCAGCCAAAAAATCAAGGGAAAGTACAAGAAGTCAACCTTGCTGAGAATAGTAGCAATAGTGATGAATCTTACGACATCCCCTATCATCAACTCAGGCCATCACTATCACCAACCCCTTCAGCAACAACCATGACAGGTCAAAAGAACAGGACAACAAGTCAAAGCCAAAAAGCTCAAAAAATCTGGATACCAAAAAGCTAGATTGGCCAAAAACAGATATGGATCAAGAAGACAAATATCTCTAATGACAAATCACAAGATCCAACACCAAAACAAAAGCAAGGAAAGCGTGCACGAACGGGTAAGAATATCACAAAGTCGCAAGCTTTCACAACTCAGGTTTGGGCTCCAAAGAAGTTGATTCAAGCACAAAAAAGTCAGGAATTCATTTGGATTCCAAAACAACCACAGTATCAACTTTCAAAGCCTGAATCCCGTCACCAACCAAGCGTACAAGGGCTGAATCAAAGACCACTGTTGACTCACACAACAAAAAGGTGGATCCCAAAGGAGTCTCTTCAAACACAAATGAAGCACGGGCAAGTATGGGTTCCCAAACGAGAGCCAGCAACAAAACAACCAATAATCGCAAAGAAATGGGTCCCAAAGAAGAACAACAAAACTGCTGTCAGTGCATCGCTGCTTGAATTCTTACAATTCTTCCTACGATTACAGTACAGTTAGAAGAGAGCAAGTCGCTTCAATCAAGCAACGATACAGGAGCTTCAAAGACCATTACATTGCTTAGAATAGGAAGTCTCGCCAACAAATGCCAATAAGCAAATTGCTTATACCCACATCTTGCACAACATAAATCTTTTCCATGCATTGACTGTGTATGCATAATAGGGCTACATTACAAGGCCTGCATAGACACAACTTTTTGCCCAAGCACAACACATACCCTTTGCGATACCCTGTCGTAAAGGATGACTCCAAATAGGAAGGGGGGAGGCATTCTGAATGCGGACCTAACAGTATGACTATTAGAGGGCAATGTTTTGTGAGATGCATTGAATTTTTGCGTTTTATTGTGATAATTTTTTGACGAAATTTAGAGTATATGCCCTCATAGTAGTGTTACAGAGGAGTATGGGGACAAAATCCATATATGAGCCCCTAGGGACATGTGTATAGTGTACATAGCATTTAGATTTCTATTTGAATGATTTTTCTTTTGTTGAGTTTTTTTAAAGATTTTCTTTGTTTATTATTAAGAAAAAATAAAAAAATCCATAATCCACATGAAGAAAAGACTGACGAGAGGCCTGAGCACTACAAAGAGAAGAAGGTACAGGGAAACGATGAAACTTCACGAAGTATGTCTCAGCAGCCACTACAACAGCCAAAGAACTTGTCACAAAGCAGTGTCAACATGCAACCGACAAGTCATACAAGTCAGAGTCGAGCTAAGCCACAAAATGAGTGAGGTGTTAGTCCCAAAGCTTCAAGTAATATTCTCTGTGGTCTAAGCGTCTTAGCTATTCTAGGTAACTGCTCAAGCTGGAAGAGTTGAGCATATTTAAGTTGTGTCGCTCATGCTGGTATAGGTGAGCAAAAGAGTCGAAGTGTACTATACTTAAGTCTGGTGAAGTGAAGGAGAAGGTCCAAAAGACACTCATGTACTGAGCACTGTGAGATACGAGTGGAGAAACTTCTACATCGAAAACCCTTCTTGGAAAGGTGGAAGCTATTGAGACATATTTTGATGTCACATGTGCTACATTTATTCCTCGAAACACCCATCATCTCCTTCTTTCACATTGCATGCTTTTGTTGACAAATTTCTCATATGCATATAGAGTGTCCCATAATTGGCACTTGCATCAAGCACTCTTTCCGTGTTTCACCCAAGCACTCACCTTTCATGAACATGTACTTCACGTTCAACTGCTCAACTCTAATAAGAGAGTATACCAAAGGCATTTTTTTCCCACCGGGTTTTTTCCCTTTGGTCATCCAGGTTTTAGACCCTAATCTACAGACACCTATCACCATCCTCTTGTACATATTCCTTCTACATCAACAATAAGGAAATGCTACTCAAATCAATTGACAAATGAATTGGAGCACCAATTTCAGATCATAGCATACTTCTCCTCAATGGCGAGTCGAAGAATGGCCTACAATGACAAAGTTGCAGACAACACTAACAACATGATTGCACAGGAACAAAGAAGTTACCAATGAAGAAGAGCAGACATAAAAGTAATCAGAGGATCTCACAAGATGAATGGTTATGATGATAGATGTCCGCTCTAATGGATCATATTTCTTGTTGTGGCTCGACAAAGATACAAGCAGTGCAACAGATGAAGCCAAACCAACAGCAAAGTGTTAACCGCTGGGTCAACAACACAACATAACTCAAGAACAAAGAAGTCGTCAATAACAAAGAGTAGACATAAGGACAGACTTTGCATTGGAGTGCAACTTGGCCTAAAAAAGTTAAGGGTTTAGCCATATTTTTCTACAAAATCCTTACAAAGTTGTCATTGGCTCACAAGATCAGAAAGCCAATCACTCAATTCTACAGATTGTAGAAGTTGTTTAAGAGAATCACAAATACTCTGAATTGACAGATTTGCTGGAGCAAGTGATGGATGGAGCTTTCTCTATCCATGATGATAAGAGTCAAGTTCAATGACATTGGGTTCTTTTTGAATTTAGATCTGGCAGTAGACCTATAATGACAGAAACAGATGTTGCAGCTCGGAGCGTGGATGTGAAAGACATAAAGTTCGTCATCAATTATGATTTTCCTCAATCATGTGAAGACTATGTACATGGGATTGGACAAACAAGACAAGCTATTGCAAAGGCTATAGACTAGCCTTTCTTTCCAACAACAAAACGACAGCAAAGACCACATCGCCATCGACAATCAGGTCATGTTGGGGACGACATGAATGCGGAAGGGGGGAATGTAAACCGCTGGGTCAACAACACAACATAACTCAAGTTTCGTACCAAAGTCTTATCTTTTGCGAGTTATGAAATGCTGCGGATTATGGCTATAAACGTCATTTGTAATGAGTAGTTATTCTAGTTTCGGAAGCCGGGGTGCAATGGCACTTCCAGATTGTAAATACAAAGCCATTTGACCCATTCAACCCCATTTTTGGTTAAACCTAAGGTAGCCTTAGTATATAAGGTACCTAGGTCATTTTGTAAAGGAGACTTTTATTATAATCAAACTTTAGCGCTGCCGTCTACTGTGTGTGAGAGAGAAAGAGAGTGAGCGTGAGCTTCATCCTCTCGCTACTCCCGGCTTGCTCAACACATTGGAGATCCGACTGCACCATTGCTGTAGGCTCGAGGAGAGATATGCGACAACGCCAAGCATTCCACGCGAGACGAAGCACACACGCCGACGCATCTACGAGCTATTTGTGGCCATAAGTGTATCAAACGATGTCTGTTTTCTGCGTGCTAGTAGTCTATAGAATCGTGGCAACGTAAGCTACGCATAGGTACTCATTAATTTCAATTTCGGGCACTTTCAAATTTCATCTCTGTCATCCTACGCGTTTTTTGCAGATGGGTTTAGAGTGAGGATTTTGAGTGTAGAAGCTTAGAGACAGGTGTATCCTAGTGAGGGGATGGTGTTCCTTAAGTTTCGTATGAATCTGGCATGATTAGGTGAGTTACCTTTCGTAGTTGAGGTTAGGTGGTTTAGTTGAGAGCAGTGAGGTTCTTGATTGTGGTTTAGTTGGCCTTCCAGAGTGTTGTATGTGTAGGATGGTCTCAGCCTGACAAGCTTAAGAGATTTCCTCCGTGTGCCTATCGTGTCATCTGTGTCCTTGATTGACATTATGTTGATCTAGGTAGTGTTTGCATGCACTTCATGGGTGTGTGAGACTTCCAGTCCAACAACCTTTCTTGGAGGTGGAGCGGCATGATCATCCTTTGAGCTTCGAGTCCTACAATCTTGAGGCTTAGCTCCCATATCAACCTATTGTTTTCAATTGAATAAGGGTCATATTTAATAGTTCCAGAGTTTGATTTTTAAGCCGATTGTTCCATTAGAATGCTCTTTGATCTAATAAAATGCAAACCTTAAACATTTTTGCAACATAAATGATAGTTTTATTGAAAAATGTTGGGTACATTACACTCTCTTTTTCTCTCACTCTCTAAAACGTGGCGTTTTGACACACAGAGCCGCCATCGCCTTCATCTCCCTCTTCTCACACACACAGAGCCGCCATCTCCGTGTCGATGTCGTCCTTGCAACGCCAACACAAACTTTGCACAAACATGTAGAACTGCGTCCTCGCAACGAGCCAACACCTCCAACACACATCTCTGTCGCCACCACCACCGTCATCACCCGTTTTATTTCACCTTTTGCTGTAGCAATCAGTCGCCCCTGCACCCCTTCATTAGCTGCACACGATTGCCGTCCTTGTGTCCACCGTTTGCTGCAAAAATCTCTCGACTGCCCCAGATTTTCCCCTGATTTTTTGTGCTTCATCGAGCTTCACCAAGCTCGACCATTCAGGCACCCAATTTAGGGTTGCTCACTTGTAATATTTGTAGCTTGTTTTCTCTAATTACCTTCTTATTATGCTGTAATTACGTTCTAAGTATGCCCTACTTACATTCTAAGCAGTTTAACCTCTCTCTAAAGCCCAAAACAAAAAACACTAATTATGCTCTAATTACATTCTAAACAATTTAACCTCTCTCTAAAGCCCACAACCAAAAAAACAGACAACTCTAATTATGTTCTAATTAGGTCCTAATCAGTTTCACTTCTCTCTAAACATCAAAACAAAAAAACAAAAAACTCTCAAACAAAAACAAAAAAGAGAAAAAAAATCTTTCTATTTATGGAATACTTGTAATGGATAGAGGGCGAAGACGTAGGAGTACGACTAGAGGATGATGTTGTAGAATGTTGGGTAGAGGGCGATGCCATGTAAGAGGATGAGTATGGGGTGAGATGTGTGGGAAAGGGAGGACAAGTACGTGTTGAGATGATAGAGTGTTGAAAGGAGAATAAAAGAGTGGGACAGGGGGAGAAGTAATACCTTACTTTATATATATAAAATAAAATTTTATACCAAGTAAGAGACTCTAGCAAGGCACCTTAAGAAAAGGTCCACAAGGGCACTAAAGGGAGAATGTATAGGTAGCATGGCCATAGAGCGCCAATGAAAAAGGCACCATGGTAGTCCTATGGTTCTTGAGCCAAGGATCTCATTACAGTACAAGACAATATATGGCCCTTGAACTTGTACATTGGCACCCTATGGCCCAAGGGCCAAAGGAGCTTTCATTACAATAGAGGGAATCCTATGGCACATGAACTTGTACATTGGCACCCTATTGCCCTAGTGAATCAAATAAAGCTAGAGGTTTGGCTAGAACATCTTATGACTTGAGGATCATAGAGTTCTTTGTAAACGTGCCACCCTATGTCCATAGGGCCATAGGATCCCCCAAAATCATTTAGGCTACCCTACAACATTAGTGACATAGGGTAATGACATAGAATCTCTAGAAGGGCACATAAGCAATTGGGATATTCTATGGACTTTAGGGCCATAGGTTGACAACATAGAATCTCTAGAAGGACACATAAGACACCCAAGATTATTTGGGCTACCCTACGGCCTTAGGTTCATAAGGTATTGACATAGAATTTACAGCAGGGCATAAACCACCCCATGTGTGCAAATCACTTGGCTTTCATGGACAAATCTTATACAATATCACATGACACCCTGTGGCCTTTAAGCCTTAAGCTGGTTATTTCAATTCACTTCAAGACTTTTTGTCTCAAAAAATTTCTCTTTTGACCTAGCTATCTTGTTGACGATCATAGGTCATAGTGTGTTGATTCTAAACCAAATTTATGGAAGAATATATGCATAGGGGTCATAAACAATAGGGACATAGATTCCATTAATTGTGTTTAAGGTTTCAGATTCTTTTGATAATAAAATAAGCTAGGAAAACCACAAAAGTTTTTTGTCTACAAAATTGAAAAATGAGTGTGAATAGTTTGTTTATAATTGTTTTATATCATATTTTAAGATGAGTGTAAGTTGTTTTACTATGAGGATGACCTGAATCTAATTAGAGCTCAATTAGAAGTGAATTAAGATGCAATCAAAATGAGGTTATTCAAATCATCTCTCACTTGAGCTTATACATTGACACCTTATGGCCCTAAGTCCATAGGATCTCACATCATACTAAAGGTCCATAGGGTGGACTATGTTTAATGTAGAAGCTCTCAAAGAGTCTTTGGGCCCTTGAGCTTATACATTGGTACCATATGGATCTCACATCATAATAGAGAGTAACCTATGGCCTTAAGGCTAGAAGATGGCCTAGGGTCAATGTAGAAGCTTTCAAAGAGCATTTGGGCCATTCAAGGGCACAAACATATGCTCTATGGTATCCCTATAGCATAGGACCATAGTATCTCTATTTTCAATAGAGAGAAACATATGGCCCTTGAGCTTATGCATTGGCACCCTATGGCCCATAGGATCTCTATTTGCAATAGAGAGCAACTTATGGCCCTTGAGCTTATGCATTGGCACCCTCTGGCCCCAGGTCCATAGGATCTCTCATTGGAATAGAGGGACACAACCTATGGCCCTAATTACATAGGATCTCACATCATACTAAAGGGATCTCTATGGTCCTAGGGCCATAGGGTGGACTAGGCGTCAATGTAGAAGCTCACAAAGAGCCTTTGGGCCCTTTAGCTTATACATTGGTACTATATGGCCCTAAGGCCATAGGGTCTCACATCATACTAGAGAGGAACCCATGGCCTTAAGGGTAGAGGATGACCTAGGTGTCAATGTAGAAGCTCTCAAAGAGCATTTGGGCCATTCAAGGGCACCAACATATGCACTCTAGTAGCCCTATGGCATAGGACCGTTGGATCTCTATTTGCAAAAGAGAGAAACCTATGTCCCTTTAGCTTAAGCATTGACACCTTGTGGCCCTATGTCCATAGCATCTCTCACTGAAATAAAGGGACACAATCTATGGTCCTAAGTCCATAGGATCTCCCATCATACTAAAGGACACTATGTCCATAGCATCTCTCATTGGAATAGAGGGACACAATCTATGGTGCTAAGTCCATAGGATCTCACATCATACTAAAGGGCACTCTATGGCCTAGGGCCATAGAGACTAGAGTGGACTAGGTGTCAATGTAGAAGCTCACAAAGAGCCTTTGGGCCCTTCAGCTTATACATTGGTACCCTATGGCCCTAAGGCCATATGATCTCACATTAGAAGAGAGAGGAAAGTATGGACTTAAGGATAGAGGATGGTATTAGGGGTCAATTTAGAAGCTCTTAAAGAGCATTTGGGCCATTCAAGGGCACCAACATATGCACTACAGTAGCCCTATGGCCCTAGGATCAAAGGATATCTATTTTCAATGAGAGAAACCTATGGTCCTTGTAAAATCCCCAACCCACCGACACCAAAAAGCGGGATGGGATCCTTGACAAGTCTCTAGGCCTAATGAAAATCAGAGTCTCTAAAAAAGAAAAATCCAGGGAATTTACCTTTACCATTGACAATGGCTTGGGTTTATAGCCCTAGAAGGAGACCTAGTCTTGTCTCGCAACGAAAACAGGACAAGATATTAAAAGTCTAAAAACTATTTCGGCCCTATAACTTCCACAAGTTTGGCTAAGGTATCCTTAACCAACGCTTTTTTCCCCCTAACAGATGTGAGGGCACAGCCGCGTTGGTGGACCCCTTTTCTAGTGGAGAAGTTTTCTAAACATTTTTAGTGCACGGGAATGGATAGTTACCTGACTAATCAGGTCCACCCGTTCATGATTGAGAACCTTAGTCAATCCCCACTTACCACCCCACACTCACACATGATACTTTGTTATTTAATTACTACCATGTTCTCATCACAATTAAAATAATGATTCCTTTTATCCTTCAAAACAGAATTTCATTAAAATAGCCCTTGAAAGCAGTACTGAAAACATTCTTTTAGCAAACAGACATATTTAGACTTAAGACAAGGTACTGTCAATCTGAAGTAACTCTGACCAGTACTAGCTTGTCTCAAGAACACCTATACAGGGGTGAAAAACGGCACCCATTCCTTATTTATAAAAAACCGGGGTGGAAAAGACATCACCCAAAGTCTGGGCGCCTTGCTAACTTATAAATTCATTTAGTAATTTTTCTTCTCAATTTACAGTCAAAATCAGACAATATTAGCTAAGATAATTAGCTAAACCAATTATATGTATATGACCTATTTATCTTGAGTATTTAACAGTGATTTTTATCTGTGATAAATAGCACATAATTATCTAACATGTTTTCCTAATTTTCTTCTTTAATTTATAGCTATAATTAGTCTAATTTGACTTAGATAAATAGCTATATTATTTTTTTTAAACCTCAAGATAATTATCATAGCTTCTTTAACATGTAAACTAACTTTGATTAATAGCACATAATTATCTAACACGTTTTTCTAATTTCTCCCTTAAATTTATAGCTAGAATTAGTTTAATCTGACTTAAATAAATAGATTTTTTTTCTAACCGCAAGATAATTATAATGGATTTTTTAACATGTAAACTAACTTTAAATAAATAGCACATAATTATCTAACATGTTTTTTCTAATTTCCCCCTCTAATTTATAGCTAGAATTAGTTTAATTTGACTTAGATAAATCGCTATATTATTTTTCTAATCTCAAGATAATTATCATGGCTTCTTTAACCTGTAAACTAATGAGTTATGTCTTCAAGCGAGCTCAACGAAGCGAGCTTTTTTGTTTTTTGGAGGACCTCCCTCCCTACCTCCCCTTCCTCCTCTTGCCGCCCATGTGCTTCCTCCTCTTCCCTTGCTCCTCCTCCTCAGCTTCCTCCTCCACCTCCTCTCTCCATCTACTCCTCTAGCCGCCCTCCCTCCTCCAGCAATCGCCCTTCTTTGTCAATTTCTCCTCTTCTTTCTCTCTCTTTCCCTATCACTATATACCTCTCTCTCTCTCTCTCTCTCTCTCTCTCTCTCTCTCTCTCTCCCCTCCCATTTTCCTCTCTCGGTCCCCCTATCTCTCTCTCTAACCTGTTCCCCCCCTCTCTCTCTAACCCGTTTCCCCCCTCTCCCTCTCCGCCTGCGCCTCTCTCCGGCCCCTTCTTCCCCCTTCTCTTTCTCTCCCTATCCTCTCTCTCTCTCTCTGTCCCTCTCTCTCTCTCTCTCTATCAATCTCACTCCCTCCTCCCCCCCCCCCCCCCCCCCCTCTTTCTTCTCTCTCTCTCTCTCTCTCTCTCTCTCTCTCCAACTCTCCTCATTGGATAGATCTTTAAGTTCTCTTGGGATAGTTTCCTATGATGTTAAAATTATCTTCTTCTATTCTTCTCTCTTGCTCCCTCCATCTCTGTGTGTGTGTGTGTCCCCTATCTCTCTTACTGTACGACAAAAGGGAAGAAAATGGTGGGGGAGAGAGAGAGAGAGAGAGAGGAGAGAGAGAGAGGGGGGGGGGTGGGTAGAGAGAGATAGGGGGTTTAGAGAGAGAGGAAAGAGAGAGGAGTAATGGAAAGAGAGAGAGAGACAGATAGATAGGGATAGCACTAGAGAAATACATTTTCCCTAACTGAAGAAAATAAGGGCAAACTTGAAATTCTATCGATTTTTAGGTAAAAAATTGAAGGTTTTGCTAGTATTTACACTTAAACTTGTGAATTTCTCAGTTTTTTTCAAGGACCTCTCAACATATAATCGAGATTTTACAAGTTTAGCCGGTCCCCGTTTTTTTTAAAACTCTGATAGGGGTTGGAGAGGGCGAGCAGGGAGAGAGGGGGGGAGGATTGTGGGGGGGGGGGGGGGGGGGGGGGGGGGGAACATTGGCTTTTTTTTTTTCATATAAGAGGAAAAAAGGAATGGAAAGGAGTAAGTTTCAAAAAACAAATAGCCTCTTCCAAGCAAAGAATAGAGATATCGCTATTGCTTTGCTTGGAAGAGGCTACTTTTTATAAAAAAAACTTACTCCTTTTCATTCCTTTTTTTCTCTTTATATGAAAAAAAAAGCCAATGCTCCCCCCCCCCCCCCCCCCCCCCCCCCCCCCCCCCCCCCCCCCCCCCACTCCCCCTCTCCCTCTCCTCTCACAATCCCTCCCCCCTCTTTCCCGGCCCTTCCCTTCCCTTCCCTCCCTCTCTCTCTCTCTCTCCCTCGCTGCCCTAGCAAGCACCCTCCTCTCCATCGTTGGCCTCCCTCAAGCGTGAAGAGAGGCATGATTCGACTCAATCATCAGAGTCATCATCGATGAGAGAGAGAGAGAGAGAGAGAGAGAGAGAGAGAGAGAGAGAGAGAGATTTTATTATCGTCATTAGGGTCAAATATGACCTATGGGACGAGTGTTACATGTGATACAGTATATGTGTGGCTGATGAGTGATACTCGATGCTCCAAAATTATGGTGATGAGAGTCACAATGGAGAGCCCATACTGTGGATGGGAGAGGAAAGTTTATAGGTCTAACTCATGGCTAAAAATGTGAGGGAAGCAAGTTTGGATGTGACCAAAAGTTGAGCACTCTAGTAGTGTGTGGTACTCAGACTCTCAAACTTGCAGTGAGCATAAAAAGTGCACAATCAAATTGATTCTTCTCCATTGTCCGAACGTCCTGTCTCACATCGATGGAGTAGGAGCTGAGCCGAATGGCTACAATAGTGTGTATCTCTGACAAGGGGATAGGCTCAAGCGTGTGTGTGTGTGTGTGTGTGTGTGTGTGTGTGTGTGTGTGTGTGTGTGTGTGTGTGAGAGAGAGAGAGAGAGAGAGAGAGAGGAGAGAGAGAGAGGGGGGGGGGGAAGAAAGGGAAGAGAAAGCGCTCGAGAGAGGTGTGAGCACAGAGAGAGAGGTGGGGGATGAGAGAGAGAGAGAGGGGGGGGGGGAGAGAGAGAGAGAGAGAAAGGGGGGAGGGGCTAGCCAAGGGGGAGGCAAAGAGAGAGAGAGAGAGAGAGAGAGAGAGAGAGAGAGAGAGAGAGAGAGAGAGAGAGAGAGAGAGAGAGGAGGCAACATGAGAGGGGATGGGTTGGAGGGATCATGAGAGGGAGAGTTGGTTTGATACAAAGAGACCCAGGGCACTAGAAAAATTGCTAGTGCCTTGGCATTTGAGAGAGAGAGAGAGAGAGAGAGAGAGAGAGAGGAGGTCCTTGGCTACTCCAATGGTGGGAAGGGACAGCAATGGGTGGTGGTGGTAGGATTAGAGCCGGCTCATGGTGGCAGTCAGGTAGCACCACTAACCACCGGTGGTGGACTTAGGTGGTGGTGGCGATGGGTGTTAAGGGGTGGCAATGGAGGTAGTGGTGGTGGCCCTCAAAATAAAAAAAATAAAAAATCTCGCTCCAAAGCTCGCTCCATAACCGTCCCCTAAACTAACTTTGATAAATAGTACATAATTATCTAATATGTTTTTTTAGTTTTCCCCTTTGATTTATAGCTAGAATTAGTCTCATTTTACTTAGATAAATAGCTATATTAGTCTAACCTTAAGATAGTTATCACAACTTATTTAACATGTAAACTAACTCTAATAAATAACACATAATTATCTAACATGTTTTTCTAATTTTTCCTTTTAATTTATGGCTAAACATAGTAAATTTTAGCTTAATGAAATATCAAAACTAATTATCTGTTAATGAGTAATATACCTTGTGTTTCTAACAATATTTTCTAATTGTGATAATTAACTTAAGAATTTTTTAGCTAATTAAATAGGTTTTCTATTAGTTTTTAATTAAAAATAGCTAATTTCTACTTAATTAATTACAAAAACTAATAAAAAAATAAGAGATAATTTTCCTTGCATCTTGATATTCTAATATAATTGTGATAATTATCTTATGCTGATATAAATTTAATTAGTATATTTACCCTTAATTTATGACCAAAAAGATTAATTTCAGCTCTAATATGACTTAATAATTAATTAGATTAATATCTTTGAACTTAAGCTAAGTAATTAGCCAAATATTTAGAATTAAGAGAATAATTTAGAGTGTAAATAAGTTTAATATTCTTAATTAATTCAATAAGAAAATATACGTAAATTAGTATAATTTTGCTAATTAAAAAAGGATTAAGCTAATAAACGTGGATAATCAACTAGAGTTTATTCTCTCTAGTGGTTTTTGAGTAGAGTTCTCTCTAGATGAGAGAGAAATGATCAGGACTCCAAATTTGATTTTTTTGTGAAGAGGGGGGCATATTTATAGGTTTTTAGGGTTCATAGGCTGCTTCTGGTAGTTACTTGCATATCAAGGCATTCCCCAGCCTTCCCCTAGCGCCATCTGCTCCTAATTCTAGCCTGGGAAAGTTTATTATTGCCCCACACAATCCCCCAGATACACAAAATTGATTTTTTGCTATTATCTGGCCTTTTCATGATGAAAATATCTGCAATTATCTATAAATATCTATGAACTTTATGTAAAAGTTTTTTACAGTAATGATTACTAAAAAATTACAATTTATTTAATTAATTTAATCCACAGTGTAAACTTTCAGGACCCAGAACTATGCCAGTTTTTATAAAAATTCAGTTCTGAAAATTTCCAAAACATAGTAAGTCATGATTACGATTCCAAAAATACCAATATTTGCCACGCTTGGAAAATTCTACATTGCTTTCTTAATAAATAGATTAATTTGATTAGGCTTTATATAATTTCTAAGGTTTCAAAAACTAGAAACTTACAATCACCCCAACTTAAGGAATTGAGATGTCCTCATCTCAACCGAAATTGGAAAAATCTTCGAGAAGTGATACTTTGTCCTCCCGTGGCGTCTTCAGTGGGGTAGTCCTTCGATTTTACTAGATGCTCTCTGATTACTCTGTTTTGCAGACTTCTTTCCCTAGTATCAAGAATACAATATGTTTGTCGTATAGAGTGTGATTGGGGTTTGGGATATAAGGTTTTAGAAGACTGATATGGAATACATTATGGACCTTGAGGTGTTTAGGCAGCTTTAGTTTGTAAGCTTGATCACTGATTACCTTTATCACTTCATAAGGTCCACAATATTTGAGGCTATGTTTTTTGAATTCTCCCAAGGATAGATTGCTTCTCTTTGGCCGGACTCAAAGGAATACTTTATCCCCTTGTTTGAAAAACCGGTCAGACCGTTTTTTATCAGCATAATGTTTTTGGCGGTCCTTAGCTACTTGAATGTCCTGTCGTATGGCCCTAGTTTGGGCGTCCATCTCTTCTAGCATTTGTTTTGAGGCTTCTACTCTCGTAGTCAGGTTAGAAAAGTTTAGGGGTGATATACATTCATGCCCATAAAGCGCATTAAAAGGTGACATCCCAATGCTTTTATGGAATGAAGATTTATAGGCAAATTCCACCAAAGGAAGAAATTGTATCCATTTTCGGGGTTCTCTACTACAGTAAGCTCTAAGGATGTCTTCAATAACCCGATTCACTCTTTCTGTCTGACCGTCAGGGTGATAGGCTGAACTTAAACATAGCTGGGTACCTAAGGCTTCAAATAAAGCTTTCTAAAATTTTGAAGTAAATTTTGCATCTCTGTCATTGACTATTCTTTTTGGAAGTCCGTGTAATCTAAAGATCTCTTTGACAAAAAGATGACTTATATCTGATGCAATGTAAGTTGTTTTCACAGGAATCAAATGAGATACCTGGGTCAACATGTCCACTACCACCATAATGGAATTGCAACCTCCTTGAACGGTAGGAAGGCCTGTTACAAAGTCCATGCTAATGAGTTCCCACTTCATTTGAGGAATATCAAGAGGTTGAAGTTTTCCTAGAATCATTACCCGTTCAGCCTTAATCTTTGACAAGAAAGGCATTGTTTGATGTAGCAAAATATATCTACTTTCATACCTGGCCAAAACTAGCTTTTCCTCATGGAATTAAGGGTCTTTGCATAGCCAGGATGGCCGGTTGCTGGAGTGTTGTGTCCTTCATAAAGGATCAACTCCTTCAAGGATGAACTCCTAGGAATGTAAAGTTGGTGCTTGTAATAGAGAAGCCCATCTTCAATTGAATAGTCCTTGATTTTGTCCTTCTCTTTCTCCTTTAGGTTCTTTTGATTGATAACATGTAGGAATTGTAAATAAACCTCATCTTCCAAGGAGGTACCTTAACCTTGTCTAGAATTGGGTTGTTGACTGTGGAAATGGCCCCAAGAAAAACCTTGCGGCTAAGGGCATCAGCAACCACATTTTCCTTACCTGGTTTATACTTTATTTCAAAATCATACTCTTGTAAGAGTTATATCCATCTTCGTTGCCTCATGTTGAGTGTTGCTTGAGAGAAAATTCACTTCAAACTTTGATGATCATTGATTAACTGAAACTTTCCTCCTAGAAGATAGTGCCTCTACAGCTTGAGAGCGTGGATGACAACTAGGAGTTCTAGATCATGAGCTAGATAATTTAGCTCATGGATCCTCAATTTCCAAGAGGTGAAGGCGATTGGTTGGCCTTCTTGGTTTAAGACTCCTCCTATAGCAAGGCTGCTTACATCGGTTACTACTTCAAACTCTTGAGTGAAGTCAGGGAGTTTGAGTACAGGGGCTGAGGGAAGATTTTGTTTTAATTTGAGAAAACAATCCTCATGCTCTTTTTGCCATGTAAGTTTGGCTATCTTTTTAAGTAGCTGAGTTAAAGGCGTGGTGATGACTGCGTAATCTTTAACAAATATTCTATACCATCCTACAATGCCCAACAACTGTGATTCCTCTAGGATAAAAAAATATCCTAAGTAGAATGCACAAACACATACATGCATGGAGTAAAGACTCCACGTACACGGAGGTAATGGCTCATCCATGGCTGACTCGCCATCATTACTCATCACCTGGAGTAAAATATTCCAAGGAATCAGAGGTGTCTTGAGACAAGTTGTCTTCAAGATGATCAAACATTCTTTCCTAGGTCAACCAGTCTTAGCCCAAACAATTATTTTCTAGTTACAAACAATGACGTTGGTTTCGTGGAAGTTACCTTCCGTTTTCGATCAGTTATTCTTTTTTTGATTCATACATAATCCTGCGGATGCAATGTTAACTTATAAAAGAACTTAAAATATTCAAAGACTTAATTGAATAAATGGAAACCCACATGGGACTGGTCAGCCATCTCCTGCTACGCTGGCGCCTGAACACTCTCCTCCGTAGGCCTACTACTAGGCCTAACCTCATGGTCATGAGACACCCTAGTCCTTTTGTGCGTTGTATCTTCCTCATTGGACTGAGGATTTTCTCAGGTTCTCTTTGGAGCCATAGTGGTAGCCTTATAAAAGGGTACTTAATCCATTAGAGAATTAATTGAATAATCTCTCTTATTTCTTTTTATCCAACAATAGGGCTTTTTGGACTAAGTAAATATCTTTGATAAATATCTAGGTGAGATTTTTTTTTTCTCAACTTCTTAATAGTATTATTGTGCTCCCATAATTATTTCATAATTATCGAAATTATTTTACTGACCTTATTTAAATTCTCTTCCAAAAATACCCTAATTTGGCTTTAATAATTTCTGGATTACTTATCTGCTTGTTGTGGAATATTTATCTCAAGTAGATCTTGATGTATTATAATCCTAGTAATTATCTTGGTAACTTAGAACTTGACTTATTAATTTTTCTTCTCAATTTACAATCAAAATTAAACAATATTAGCTAAGATAATTAGCTAAACTAATTATTTGGATTTAAGATAATTATTCCAGCTTTTTATTGTTGTTTTTCTTCTTTGGTAATTACTATGTAGTTATATAGATTTATTTACTAATTTCTCTTTTAATTTTATGATTAAATTCAAACAATATTAACTAAGATAATTAGCTAAACCAATTATTTATACATGACCTATTTATCTCAAGTTTTTAATAGTGATTTCTATGTATAATAAATAGCACATAATTATTTAACATGTTTCTCTAATTTTCTTCTTTAATTTATAGCTAGAATTAGTCTAATCTAACTTAAATAAATATCTATATTAGTTTTCTAACCTCAAGATAAATAGCATATAATTATCTTATTTTTTTAAAAAAATTTATCTTTAATTTATAGCTAGAATTAGTCTAATCTGACTTAGATAAATAGCTATAATTTTTTCTAACCCCAAGATAATTATCACAAATTCTTTAGCATGTAAACTAACTTTGATAAATAGCACATAATTATCTAACATATTTTTCTAATTTCTATCTTTAAATTATAGCTAAAATTAGTTTAATCTGACTTAGAAAAATAGTTATATTATTTTTCTAACTTCAAGATAATTATCATGGATTCTTTAGCATGTAAAGTAACTCTAATAAAGAGCACATAATTATCTAACGTATTTTTCTAGTTTCCCCCTTAGATTTATAGCTAGAATTAGTTTAATTTGACATAGATAAATAGCTATATTATTTCTCTAATCTTAAGATAGTTACTACGGCTTCTATAACATGTAAACTAACTATGATAAATACCACATAATTATCTAACATGTTTTTCTAATTTTCTCCTTAATTTATGGCTAAAAGCATTTAATTTTAACTTAATGAAATACCTAAATTAATTATCAATTAATGAGTAATATACCTTGTGTTTCTAATAGTATTTTCTAATTGTGATTATTAACTTAAGAAGTTTTTAGCTAATTCATTAGATTTTCAATTAGTTTTTTGATTAAGAACAATTATTTTTTGTCTAATTAATTACAAAAACTAATCCGTTTTTATCAAAATTCAGTTCTAAATTTTTTTAGCCATAGTAAATTCATGATTACGGTTCCAAAAATACCAATATTTACCTTGTTTGGAACATTCTACATTGCTATTTTAATAAAAAGATTAATTTGAATAGGCTTTATACAATTTCTAAGGTTTCAGAAACTAAAACACTTACAATCACCCCAACCTAAGAAATTGAGATGTCCTCATCTAACCCGAAATTGGGAAAATCTTTGAGAAGTGATACTTCGTCCTCCCATGTGGCATCTTCAGTGGGGTAGTCCTTCCATTTTACTAGGTACTCTCTGATTACTCTATTTTGCAGACTTCTTTCCCTACTATCGAGAATACAATCTGGTTGGAGTTCAAGAATTCCTTGTTTTTGCATCACAATCTCTTCATCGTCTAGAGTGTGATTGGGGTTTGGGATATAAGGTTTTAGAAGACTGATATGAAATACATTATGGACCTTGAGGTGTTCAGGCAACTTTAGTTTGTAAGCTTGATCACTGATTACCTTTATCACTTCATGAGGTCCACAATATCTCGAGCTAAGTTTTTTGAATTTTCCCAAGGATAGATTGCTTCTCTTTGTCCGGTCTCAAATGAATACTTTATCCCCTTGTTTGAAAACTAGTCAAACCGTTTTTTATCAGCATAATGTTTTTGGCGGTCCTTAGCTGCTTGAATGTCCTATCGTATGGCCCTAGTTTGGGCGTCCATCTCTTCCAGCATTTGTTTTGAGGCTTCTACTCTTGTAGTTGGGTCAGAAAAGTTTAGGGGTGATATACATTCATGCCCATAAAGCGCATTAAAAGGTGACATCTCAATGCTTTCATGGAATGAAGAATTACAGGCAAATTTCACCAAAGGAAGAAATTGTATCCATTTCCAGGGTTCTCTACTATAATGTGCTCTAAGGATGTCTTCAATAACCTGATTCACTCTTTCTGTCTGACCGTCAGTCTGAGGGTGATAGGTTGAACTGAAACATAGCTAGGAACCTAAGGCTTCAAATAAAGCTTTCCAAAATTTTAAAGTAAATTTTGCATCTCTGTCACTGACTATTCTTTTTGGAAGTCCGTGTAATCTAAAGATCTCTTTGACAAAAAGACGGCTTATGTCTCATGTGGTGTTAGTCGTTTTCATATGCATCAAATGAGACACCTTGGTTAGCATGTCCACTACCACCATAATGGAATCGTAACCTCCCTGAACAATAGGAAGGCCTGTTACGAAGGCCTGGAGTAAAATATTCCAAGGAATCAGAGGTTTCTTGAGACAAGCTATCTTCAAGATGATCAAACATTCTTTCCTAGGTCAACCAGTCTTAGCCCAAACAATTCTTTCCTAATTACAAACAATGCGTGTTGGTTTCTTGGAAGTTACCTTCCGTTTTTGGTCATTTATTCCTCTTCTGATTCTTACATACTCCTGACGTATGTAGTGTTAACTTATAAAAGAACTTAAACTATTTAAAGGCTTAATTGAATAAATGGAAACCCACCTGGGACTGGTCAGCCATCTATTGTTGGGTTGGCGCCTGAGGACTCTCCTCCGTTGGTCTACTACTAGGCCCAGCCTCATGGTCATTGGACGTCCTAGTCCTTTTGTGCATTGTATCTTCCTCATCGGACTAAGGATTTCTTCAAGTCCTCTTTGGATCCATAGTGGTAGCCTAGTAAATATCTTTGATAAATATTTAGGAGAGATTTTTTTTCAACTTTTTAATAGTATTATTGTGCTCATTTAATTATCCCATAATTATCGGAGTTATTTTACTAATTTTTCTATTTAAGTTCTCTTCCAAAAATACCCTCATTTGGCTTTAGTAATTTATGGATTACTTATTTGCTTGTGGAATATTTATTCCAAGTAGATCTTGATGTATTATAACATTGGTAATTATCTTGCTAACTTATAAATTGATTTACTAATTTTCTTTCTCAATTTACTGTCGAAAGCAAATAATATTAGCTAAGATAATTAGCTAAACTAATTATTTGGGCTTAAGGTAATTATTTTGACTTTTTAAATGTTGTTTTTTTATCTCTAATAATTACTATGTAATTATATTAACTAATTTACTAATTTTTTTCAAATTTTTAATTTAGATAATATTAGCTAAGATAATTACCTAAACCAATTATCTATACATGACCTATTTATCTCAAGTTTTTGATAGTGATTTCTATTTGTGATAAATAGCACATAATTATCTTACATGTTTTGCTAATTTTCATCTTTAATTTATAGCTAGAATTAATCTAATTTGACTTAGATAAATAGCTATATTGTTTTTCTAACCTCAAGATAATTATCATAGCTTCTTTAACATGTAAACTAACTTTGATAAATAGCAATAGTTATCTAACATGTTTTTCTAATTTTCATCTTTAATTTATAGCTAGAATTAATATAATCTGACTTAGATAAATAACTATAATTTTTTTCTAATTTTAAGATAATTATCACGAATTTTTTAGCATGTAAAATAGCTCTAATAAATAGCACATAATTATCTAATATGTTTTTCTAATTTCTTCCTTTAAATTATAGCTAGAATTAGTTTAATATGATCTAGATAAATAGATATATTTTTTTACTAACCGCAAGATAATTATCATGGCTTCCTTAACATGTAAAGTAACTCTGATAAATAGCACGTAATTATTTAACATGTTTTTCTGGTTTCTCCCTTTGATTTATAGCTACAATTAGTCTAATCTGACTTACATAAATAGCTATATTATTTTTTAACCTTAAGATAGTTATCACGCTTTCTTTAAGATGTAGACTAACTTTGATAAATAACACATAATTATCTAACATGTTTTTTTAATTTTCCCCTTTAATTTATGGCTAAAAGCATTTAATTTCATCTTAATAAAATACCTAAATTAATTATCAATTAATGCATAATATACTTTGTGCTTTTAATAGTATTTTTAAATTGTGATAATTAACTTAAGAAATTTTGAGCTAAATAATTAGGTTTTCCATCAATTTTTTGATTAAAAACAGCTAATTTCTACCTAATTAATTACAAAAGCTAATCAAAGAATAAAGAGATAATTTTTTAAGCATCTTGATAGTCTAATATAGCTCTGAAAATTATCTTATACTAATCTAAATTTAATTAGTATAATTACTCTTAATTTATGAACAAAAAGATTAATTTCGATCCTAATATGGCTTCTTAATTAATTAGATTAATATCTCTGATCTTAATCTAAGTAATCAATAGAATATTAAGAATTAAGAGAGTAATTTAGAGTGTAAATAAGTTTAATCTTCTTAACCAATTGAATTAATTAAGAAAATATAGATAAATTAGCATAATGTTGCTAATTAAAGAAGGATTAAGCTAATTACCGTGGATAATCAACCACAGTTTTGCTCTCTAGTAATTTTTGAGTAGAGTTCTCTCTAGGTGAGAGAGAAATGATCAGGACTCCGAGTCTGAATTTTTTTGTGAAGAGGAGGGGGGTCTATTTATAGGTTTTTAGGGTTCATAGGCTGCTTCTGGTAGTTACTTGCACATCAGGGCAGCCCCCAGCCTTCCCCTAGCACCATCTGCTCCTAATTCCAGTCTGGACAAGTTCAATACTGTCCCACACAGCCCCCCAGATACACAAAATTGATTTTTTGCTATTATCTGGACTTTTCGTGATTAATTTTGAAAATATCTGCAATTATCTATAAAATATCTAGGAACTTTATGATCAAAGTCTTTTGTAGTAATGATTACTAAAACCTTACAATTTATTTAATCAATTTAACCCACAGTGTAAACTTCCAGGGTCCATAACTATGCCAGTTTTTATCGGAATTCAGTTCTGAAAATTTCTAACCATAGTAAAGTCATGATTATGGTTCCAAAAATACCAATAGTTTCCATGTTTGGACAATTCTACATTGCTTTTTTAATAAAAAGATTAATTTGATTAGGCTTTATACAATTTCTAAGGTTTCAAAAACTAGAAACTTTACAATCACCCCAACTTAAGGAATTGAGATGTCCTCATCTCAACCGAAATTGGAAAAATCTTCGAGAAGTGATACTTCGTGCTCCCATGTGGCGTCTTCAGTGGGGTAGTCCTTCCATTTTACTAGATGCTCTTTGATTACTCTGTTTCGCAGACTTCTTTCCCTAGTATTGAGAATACTTTATCCCCTTGTTTGAAAAACTGGTCAGACCATTTTTGGTCAGCATAATGTTTTTGGTGGTCCTTAGTTGCTTGAATGTCCTATCGTATGGCCCTAGTTTGGGCGTCCGTCTCTTCCAGCATTTGTTTTGAGGCTTCTACTCTTGTAGTTGGATCAGAAAAGTTTAGGGGTGATATACATTCATGCCCATAAAGCGCATTAAAAGGTGACATCCCAATGCTTTTATGGAATGATGAATTATAGGCGAATTCCACCAGAGGAAGAAATTGTATCCATTTCCAGGATTCTCTACTATAGTGTGCTCTAAGGATGTCTTCAATAACGATTCACTCTTTCTGTCTGACCATCAGTCTAAGGGTGATAGGCTGAACTGAAACATAGCTGGGTACCTAAGGCTTCAAATAAAGCTTTCCAAAATTTTGAGGTAAATTTTGCATCTCTACCACTGACTATTCTTTTTGGAAGTCCGTGTAATCTAAAGATCTCTTTGACAAAAAGACGGCTTATGTCTGATGCAGTGTTGTTTTCACAATCATCAAATGAAACACCTTGGTCATCATGTCCACTACCACCATAATGGGTACGAACTTTCAATTATATTCTTAGAGACTCAACAAGCAAGACATGCCAGTGTACCTATAGTCCCCCACAGTTGAAACCCCCTCTGTGGCAATGGTCGTGGACTCAACCTCCTTAGCTGTGTTGAACTCTATTGTCCAACCAAAAGAGAAAGATCATGATAAAGAAGTTGCAAAAACTTCTAAGAGTGGACTGGATGGATATGTTGGAATTGCATATTATTTTAAATTACCCAATTAATCCCAATTGACCAATGTAGCCTTGCACCAGAAGCCTAAAATGCAGATCCTTGTCAGATATGTATGTAAAATACATTTCGAAGCAGTTTGTAGGGCACTCTAGACCAGTCTCCACTCCAACAGACCTGATACCATATAATCCAATTACAAAAATGCCTCTCCAAATAGCTGAAGTGCATGGAGACAAGCTAGCTACACACCACTATTGGATTCTCTTTGGACAACATTTCATCATAGCAGCTAGAGATTTTTTGCGCAACAAGAGCACTAAGTATGCTTCCAGGTGAGAGTTCTACAAGTTTAGAACTGCAAGGATAGTGGTAGATGCTCCCAAAGAGGTTGTTGTTTGAATATCCAAAATGGATACCATGGAGAGAATAACAGTATTGAAGCAGCAACCTTATGTGGAGGTCTGAAAGCATGGTCGTAGTTAGTGGATTGCCTACTATAAACCAACAAAATCCAAGGCAAAAGTTCCTGTTGGTCATGTAATGTGAGCACCTTGGGATGTAAGTTTCACTTTCCTATGCTCATTTTCTTTACAGATACATCTTGAAATAAAGTTGTTTTCTTTTTTGTTTATTTTGAAGGCCTTTGTAAATGTGGCAAACATTACGTTCAACCATCAATCATTTGCCAATAGAGAAGGACACATGATCATGTATGATGATAAAATCTACAACCGATGGGTAAACAACTTGGAGAAGTATAGGGCATCAACTGCTTGTGGGAAACAACCATGCATAACAACTTTCAAATGCCTAAAAGGTTTAGAAGATAGTGATGTCAAGTTACTACAACATGAGCTAATAGAAGAGAAGATATGCTTACTGAGGCAACCACATCAAGCAAACATGTTCCACCTCTCTGCACGTGCAATGAACTTAAAGTAGAACAAGATTTTTATGGCTTGAATGTTAGTGGTGTTTAAAGAGCTAGATCCGTGTGCAGCAGTTACCTCATGGAAAGAATGTAAGTCTCATTATAACACTATAGATGAGATCTAAAAATCTCTGTTCAAGCTATACTCAATGGCTTAATATTGAGATACAAAAAGAAAAGGAGAAACAACACTTCCAAAAATCACCAAGTGATATGTGCAATAGATCATTTCACAAAAGAATGGCACTTCTACTTTGCATTTCACTTTACCATGGACAATAAAGTGCATTGGAAAGAATTTGGAAGGCATTGAGTTTAATTGTACAATTCGTGTTGGTGTCTGTATCATAGATACAACACACAAAAGTCTTATATCTAGTGGTTGGAGTGCTATCCAATTTGCTAAAGTAATTGATGGATTATGTGTTGTGGCACATCAATCATCAGAGTTTGTAATTTATGGCTTAGTCAAGTATCAACATGCTGCCTCCCTAGAGAAGGAAATTTTTGAAAAAGCTAGATGGTATAAAATACATGTTCTACCTTTGAGCTCCTTAATAGCATCAGAGACTGTCCAAACATGTGCTCTTTGTGAGGAACTTTTTGCGGTTTTGGAATTATTTAGTCAAGGAGAGCAATACACCAACTATTCTAGTGTTAAAGAGTCATTGTTGGAGCCAATGCATTTTCTGTGCATCAGCAATGACGAGTATGTGTTGTGACCAAGACCAAAGCCTTTTTTGTGCGTCGTACAATCAAATGCATATGTGTCAAAGAAGATAATAAAGTAATAGACATCTTCTTATTAGGCTATGGGACTAAAGAGACACTACAACAACAAAGAAATGTAATATCAGTTGCCTGTACTGATGATCAAATGACTCAATTGGAAGCTCTTTGTCATTCCACAGTGGATGAAGACCCAAATATTCAAAGGTGGGCAAGTGTAGATACCACAGAGATTGTCAATTCCAAGGAGTCAGAGGAAGAAGAAATTGAAGAACCATTGGACGCAAGTGGTGATGCCATTCTAGAAATTTTGCAGGAAAGAGGTTAAGCTAGCCACCTATGATATTACATCATTGATTCTTAGATTATTACATTTATCATTTTATCTTATTTTTCTCATTTCAAATCCACCCATGTTGTTCAAAACATTGATAATTAGTTTGTTTCTTTTCTCAATTTATTTGAAAAATGTCAACTTGTGAGTTTGAGTTTTTTCACAATAAATGTATTGAGGCAAATAGCACCCTACATATATATGGTCATAAGATATATCATGTAATACTTTAAGACTAAGTGAACATAAGATGTTTATTATAATCCATTTATAGATAAAGCTATGGGTTTGGTTAGAGCACGCTATGACTTGAGGATCATAGAGTTCTTTGTAGACATGCCCCCTTATGGACTTAGTGCCATAGGATCCCTCAAAAGCATTTGGACTACCCTACAATATTAAAACCATAGGGTGATGACATAGAATCTCTAGAAGGGCACATGACCATTTGGGATACCCTACAACCTTAGGGACATAGGGTGCAAATCACCCGGCTCTGTATGGAAACACCTTATAAAATATCACGACACCCTATGGACTTTAGGCCATAGGGTGGTTATTCTAGCTCACCTAAAAACTATTTCAGAGTCTCAAAAAAGTTGTCCTTTGGCCTAACTATCTTGTTAAAGATCTTAGTGTCATAGTTTGCAGATTCTAGACCAAACTTATGGAAGAAGATATGTCAACTTATTGCCTTGGAATCATAGGGTTATATACAATAGGGGCATAGATTCCCTAGCTTGTGATCAAGATTTTAATATTCTTGTGAGAATTAAATGAGCTAAAAAATCCATATAGGTTTTTTGGCTGCAAAATTACAGATTGAGAGTGTGAATAGCTAATTTATGATCATCCAATATCATATTTTAGGTTGAGTATAAATTCTTTTATTGTGAATTGATGGTGTACGCATTTCAAATAATTATCTTTGTACCACAAATAGCTAGATTAAATATAATATATTCAACATTTGTTAGATATGTCAAATACTTGTCTAGATAATGAACATCAAGTATCAAAGCGCACATGTTTTATAAAACATTTTTTTGTTGGTTTATGTGAAGGTCTAATTCTTTAATTGTACAATAGGGTTTTATTCAAAGAAAGAAAGTGTGAGTACCTTGGTCAGAACTATGGTTTTGTTTTTCTTATGGATGATGTATAGAATTAAAATGGATATCTTGAATTTATTTTAATAGAGGGAAGCTAGGACTAGTATAGTTTTTTAGCTTGTCTTACAGCAATTAGAACATTGTATCAAGGTGTATTACAAAGCAATGATTGTATAATGTATGAGAATTGTTTAAGTTTGTAATCTGAATTGTATATTTAGTGGTTGAATCCAAGACAAGCAAATGCATTGAAGTACAAGCTTAAACCTATCAATGAACTTTGTGGATGCGTTTGCACTTTTAAAAAGGTTCTTTTTTAATTTTGTGACCTTGATTAGTTTCTTGAGGATGATTTTCTAACACATTAAAGATGTGCCACCATTTCAATTCTTTTAAAACTTCTAGCATCCAATACTTCTGAGGATTTTGTCAGACATCCCAAACTTACATAAGTGTTTATTGAGAACATTGAGAAAATTAAATGTGTTATCGAGTTTTATAATATACAAAAGATTTTTTTTGTGAAATTCAAGAAAAACATGAAGATGAAGACTTGGCAATCTATCTGTTGTTTAAAATGAGAACCTACAATGCTATTGTTGATTCTCTTTTCAATGCTCCCCTTTGCACTTTAAAAACTATTGTTAGTATTATTTGTACCCTGCCCTTTTCATAAGTACATAGTTTATTGTCCAATTTCAAATTCATTTTATAGTATACACTTGCAAAGGACCCTATGGTTTTGAGGCCATAAGGGTAGCATAGTTTAGCTCTTTTTGTAGTCTTCAAGATGTGTATAAATAGTATCACATGATTTTATCTTCTTTGGGTGTCTTGTGTGATGGTCCAAGTGACACTTAAGAAGCAAAGAGAAATAGGATCTACATAACACTACGGGCTACTATGTTCAAAGATTACCATCTTGTGGTCATAAAACCATACAATGGGTACCCTATTGCCCTTGGCCATAGAGTCCCAATATAGATAGTCTACAAATATAGTTCAATCACCAATGGCCTTGGGGCCATTGAGTATTCTTCACTTGTATTACACTAGGATGTTAAATGGCACATTTGTTACCCTATGGCCATAAGTCCATAGGGTTGTCTAACTATGATCTATGTTATTATGAACCCTTATGACCCTTGGTCCTTAGGGTTCTACTATACCAATACATAAAACTAAAGCCACAATACATTAGGCTCAAAACAAAGAATGTTATGGTCATAAAAATCACATTGAGGGTACCCTCTACAGTTCCACAACCAAAGGGTGACAAAATGGATTCTCTAGAAGGACACTTAGTCCATCATTATCCTTGGGCCCATTGGATACTTTTCATATGTATTATGTTATTCTCTTGATGAGCACATTGGCCACCCTATGGTCTTAGGGAAATAAGGCTCCAACAAACATAGAAGGCACCCTTTGTCATTAGGATCTACATAATGCTAAGTAAATAGGCAAAGGAGTTGTTTCACTAAACTATATCATATGGTCCAAAGGCTATAGATTAGTTCTTTTCATGTAGAAAGTACTCTATAAATGCTATGTGGCCTTAGTGCCATATAGTGGTACATACAAAAACAACCCTATGGCCTTAGGGCCATAAGGCCATAGGGTGCTACATGCAAAAAGTATACAAAAGAATTTTTTGTGATCATGTGACTTTAAATTCAAGAAAAACATGAAGATGCAGACTTGGCAATCTATCTATTTTTTAAAACGAGCACCTAAAAAGCTATTGTTGATTCTCTTTTCAATGCTCCCCTTTGCACTTTAAAAACTATTATTAGTATTATTTGTACCCTGCTCTTTTCATAAGCACATAGGTTATTATTCAATTTCAGTTTCCTTTTATAGTATACACTTGCAAAGGACCCTATGGTTTTGAAAGGCCATAAGGGTAGCATAGTTTAGCTCTTTTTGTACCCTTCAAGATGTATATTAATAGCATCACATGTTGTTTGGTAGATACAGGCATATATAGGCGTATGCACATCAAACCCTGTAAACATTCTATTGTTTCAAAGAAATCCATGTAATTCAGTCTAGGATGAGTTGTAACCATGATGTAATTAGACAATACCCTCTCTACTTCTCTGAGTCTACACTCTTGTAAAAGGTCGGATGGTCGTGGGAAAGCCCCCTTAACTTTTAAAGTCAAAACCCTTAGTTTTGAGGGGAGATTTATCATTAGCTTCAAGAATAAAAAACGTGCATTGTGGAGGCCTCTTATGATTACAACTTGTAATCTTCTTTTCTATGAACTGGTAATCAAAATTTGTTTCCGAATAGCACATTGTGTTCCTTGCTCTTGCTCTATAATCTAAGTGTGATCATTTCCAATTCTGTTGTGGTTCGCGACGCATTGTCTGTGAGCTAAATGCATTGATTTGGAGGTTAAAATGATTGTTTTTGATGTTTTGACCATGGATAATTGTTTCTATGCTTAAGAAAGACCTTTCCAAGTACTTCTGTTTCAGTTTTCTTCACATTTTGTGTGATGGATCGTGATTTATGTACCTTCCCAGATGGTGATAGAACTTGGCAGTATTGAGACCTTAAGTGTTGTGATACCTCTCCTTAAATTTCGTGACATTCTGGATTCGTTTGGATGTCGAAAAGGCGTGATGACTCAGAGTGGTGAGATTAGACGCATACTGATTGTTTGACTAGGAAGTGGTTGATTTGCTTTTGTTGTAGAACGAGTAGCCGCCCGCTGAGTTCACTTTGGTGAGATTGACACTCTCATTAAGTCTCTGTGTCCCATCCCGAGTCGCTTCCTTGCATATTGACATTATGTTAGTACAAAAGAGGTATGCTGCAAACGTCCCTCACAGCAACCAGCTAACATTGGCGTCATTACCGGGGAAACCAATCCTTAGGTGGTGAGTGACTCAGTGTATAAAAACAATAATCTCCCTTCAAGCTTTTGATACCCGTTCCGCTTACACATAGACAGTGGTAGAGACTGGAGTGCGAGACTAGCCAGTGCTATTCCTTAAGAGCAAAGAAAGTTGTGAGTGAAGTACAAGATAGTATTTCATTCTTTGATTTTTCACATGTTTGGAAAGGACTGTTCCACCACACACTTTGTTGTTATTTTCGTGTTGTTAAGTTCGGTTATGTTTGCAGATTCATTTCAGTTTATAGGAGTAGGTTAGGAAACAAATTACACCATCATTTGGGGCCAAATGAAACTGAACTTTTACTTGTCCAAATTCAAAAAAGGATGAGAATTGGGATCAACTAGAACCAGGGAATCAACAGAACCAAATTTCATGTGCAAATGCTTCCCAACATGGATCACGATCCATGCCAGATAGACATCTGACAGTAAGATTTGATCAGTGTACTCCTAATTACTAGTTGAACAACTTTTCCAAAAGGAGTCATAGACAAAAAGTTAAAAAAAAAGACTGGTCAAAATACCAGAAAAGGAGTTGTTTGCAAAAAACTGCAAAACAGACTCAAAATCTTGCTTTTCACTTGGAAAAAAAACTGATCAAATCCAAAAAGACTTGGGGAATAGCATCACCATACCTTGTGTGATCAGCTCACAAAGTGTTAGTCCAAAATCTTGCCAACATGGACCGTAGTCCATGTATCTTTTTGGAATTTTGAGCTGATAATAGGCAAGCCGGGAAGTGATAACAATTGAAACACTTTCTCCCAAAGGACCCTTATTAAAAAATTTCAAAAGAGGCCAAAAGGGGGCAAAGATTAGATCAAGGGGTAAACCACTAAAATAAACCCTAAAATTGACTTTTGTCTATCCTACAAAGCTTTAAAGAATTCAAAAACCATATAGCCAGCACACTAGGCCAAGGACTAGCTGTGGGACAAATTTCAGTGTACTTTCACACAAATGAACATGGATCGCGATCCATGTTCCCCTGACACAATCTGATACCAAACTGGTACCATAGCTAGAGGGCATCACAGAGAGTCTAGTGGTCCTTCTAGAGTTGAATTTGGGTGCAAGAAACCATCCCAACAGCTCAGAACTGACAGAAGCTCACGCAAAGTGACAAAATCAACTTAGCCTCCAATTCAGAGGTTCATTTCTAAAAAAAATTGGTACCATAAGACCTCTTAATCATGTTAAATCTGATGATAGCAACAAAAGTTAAATTGGTTTCTCAACATGGATCGTGATCCATGTACCTCTGAGTCAGAATAGAGACCATACAAAGAGCTAGTCCATAGCAACCTAGTGCTTCTTTCAAAATTGAAATTGGACCCAAATTGTTGAGGATGTGTAGGGAATTGTGTGCTACTGGAAAAAAAAAACCAGCTAAGTTTTGTCGAATAAAAGCAAGAACTAACAAGAACGGCTATAAGCTCACAGCTATCAAGCAAATTCTTGACAGGTTATAGGTACTAGAAGATACCCAGCAAGCAAGACCAAATAGGAGATTCAAACTATTTAATGAGGTAAATTGGTTTGGATTTTGGATGACGAATCCTTCATGAATTTGTGATCAAGAAGATTGTACCAGAATAGGAACCCCAACATCTTTGATCAAGGGAGTAATCACTCGATGGAAGAAAGTGTGAATCAGAGACCACTACCACCTTTGGAACCCATTTTAGAGGAGAGTTTCTCTGACACTTCGTCTGAGAGATTATACAGCCTCATGACTGAAGATTCTAACAAGTCAAACCCTAAGGGAACAGCTTTGATGGGTGCAGGTCCTTCTCAGCTTGCATCTGATGTAAAATTTTTGTATTTGAAGTTTCAATTTGAAAATGTGCTTAAGGCTAAAATCTATAAGGATGGAATGGACCGCTACTGTGTTAAGTTGGAAAATAAGCTGAGCGAGTTCAAAGACCTTGTAGATGTTGATTATGACGGGGATAGATATTTGACCGAGAGGGAGTAATGTACCTAATGGTTCATAGTCCTTTTATTGTGGATAAATGGGGAATGACCAGCACCAAGGACAAGGTAGATAATGATCTGGCTGATGCACCACCCAAAATGGAGAAACAAAACGCGGTACTCAGACGCACTAATGAGACAGAGCACCTTAACACAGACAACACATATGTGGGGCTTTATAAGTTCAATAATGGAGAACAAACACTCTATTACAGATGTGACGAGCCCTGCATCAAAGAATTGACAGACCAAAAAAACTTGTATGTTTACACATACACGGAGGGCAGAAATATTCACGTGGTCATAATGGACAAGTATGGCCAAAATTACTCTCCAATGGATCATAAGGAGTTAGAGAGATATACATATTTTGGAGGACCCCTCCACCAATACTATGTAAATCCAGAGGAAGTAAAAACAATGACTACTCACACCAGACCTAAGACTGTACTCGTGAGCCCCTTGAGAACCAGGGTGGAGGATTCTTATGAACATGAACGAGTCCCAAAAATAGAACCTTTAGGATCGATGAAGTCTAGGGCTTCCATGAACACACATAAGGACAATACTATTCCTGACATCACTTACACCACTAGAATCCCTCTGATTATTACATGAGATCGACTTGATGAACGTATAGCGGATATGATAACACTGTTAGTACCAAGAGGAGATTATGAACCTAGAGAAGCCACACCAACCAGACCAGGAGTTGTTAGAATGGTTGCAGAGGCCAGACATATGCGACCATCTCAGGTGGCAAAATGCGTACCCAAAAAGTATAATGGATCCGGAGATTCGTATGCCCATGTTTCAATCTTCAAACAAGTGTTGAGATCGGAACAAGTAACTGGTTTCCACACTCAATATGAAGGATTTGGGTTGACATTAGAAGGTACTGCTTTGGCTTGGTTCCCCAACCATTAAACAACTTGGAATTACCAAGTATTCAGCAACTTCTCCGAGAATTTGCTAAGGAATTCTAAAAAAGGGGGATCAAGCATAACACTATCTCCTAGATCTATGCATTTAGGCAAAAGAAAAAAGTGAAAGTGAAGGAAGCATCACTTCGTTTCAAGCAGTACATAGAAAGATGCCCTGCTCAAGAACTACCTCAGGATGAAAGACTATCAGTCCTTTTCATTAGAGGATTGCGAAATGACATGCTCAAAAAGGACTTGCACTTGAAGGCATGTGTAACTTTTGAGCAAGTCACAAAAGATGCGTTGTATCTTGTAGATAACTGCAAGGCATATGGGGAGGTGACTGAAGACAAAGCACCACTAGTGAGTCCACAACAAAATTGGGAGGGCAAAACCCAATTGTGTCGGATGTTGATCCAATCATCGAGGAAGTGATCAGGAGGATAAACCAAGGAAACGAGACAAACCCAAACACACAACAACCGCCCACCTGAAAATGCGATACTTGTGGGGAGGAGATCATCCAACCCAATGGTGCAACCTTCAACAAAGGCCAGGAGTAAACGCACAGCGAATATTGAAATGGTGTGCTACAAAACAAAAATGGACAAACCATGAAAATCACGACTGTTTCTATAATCGGAACTATGTTAGGGTGAGACAATACGGACCACGTGGAGGACAACAACTTCCGCCCCCTCCAAGGTACCAAGTAGGGCCAAATAATGCAATCTTGGGGCACCCTAAACCCTAAACATGTGTTGGGACATCAACCTCCCTTACCCCAGGAAAATAGGGCTATGGTAAGTATTTCTCAACCCATAGAACCACCTTCTGATCAGAGTATGGTCCAAGTAGTCTCATACCGATAATATTCAGACAATACTTATGAGAGGGGATTTGATGGGAATGCATATGCTCCATAGGGACATAATCCATGGATAATTCCGAAAGAGATGTTCGAGCCCTCATACATAGCACAGCCAACTAAAAACCATTATTTGGTTGATGAGAATATGCTCCTGTTCATGGCAAATCAGGGCTATAAACCTAGGGGCTACCCTCCTAGAACGAGACAACCAATGGGAGATCCACAAGCTTCTCCACCACCTGTAGGACCATGCTATGAATGTGGCGGTGATCATTGGGCTAGAGTTTGTCCAAACAAAGGAGAATATGCTCCTGTTCATGGAAAATCAGGGCTATAAACCTAGGGGCTACCCTCCTAGAACAAGACAACCAATGGGAGCTCCACAAGCTTCTCCACCACCTGTAGGACCATGCTATGAATGTGGCAGGGTGATCATTGGGCTAGAGTTTGTCCAAGCAAAGGAGAATAGGTGAAACTTTCTGGATTCTGTAACGGATGCACGACCGACCATCTCATTCCACACTGTCCAAAAACCCCCAGAAACAAAGGAAAAGCAACCATGAACAAAATGGGGATTGTTCCAAGCTCAAGTAGATCAGAAATAGAACTAAACATTCCAATAAATGAGGTCGCTAGAGCTCAAATCATGTGAGGCAGCAAGGAACGTCCCAGCCAGCAAACAGAGATAGAAAACTTGTCTCTCCAAACCCCTAGGAAATCTTGGAAGGCAAAATGAAACAAGATGAAAGCCAAAGAAAAAAGAAAAAAATGGCATTGGAAACCAAATTGCTAAAAACAGAGGAACAAATTCAAAGGGAAAGAGACCTTAAGGGCAACAACAAGATAAAAAAACCATCGAATCTACCATCAAGAGGGTCGGTCTTGGTAGACAAGGTGTTCGAACCTTTGGACACAATTCTGAAAGCTTACGAGGTAAGGCTAAAGCCTAACCAAACCCAAGAGGATAGGTGGTTAACGTACCCTCATCTAGGCTATGAGAAAGAGAGGCTAAAGATGTGCAAGGAGCTCATCCAAGTTGCTCAAGTGCTTATAGAACCATCAGTTCCTACGGCTCCAAAAATCGAGGTTCTAATTCGAGAAAAGATTCAGGAGTTAGAGGGGCGAGGAATTGAAAAGAATAACCTACCAATCCTGTAGATGAAACCATTGGATACGAGGGTGGTAGCCAATACAACAGATGGAATGTATTCTCAAGTACCACTACCAATTCCGGAGGTAGAAGAACAATGGCCTCAAGAGTTATGGAAACAGATCAGGAATAGAAAAGATGGAAGTGTCACACTTGTGTCAGATCCTATCCTAGAAATCCACTTGGAGCATGAGCTCTACCCAAATGACATCAAATCATTGTATGGTGATGTAGGCACAGCAATATTGAAAGACAGTAAATCGCAGTTGTTGAAGACTTTACCTTCATTTATTGGTAACCATGAAACTCGATCGGAGGTAAGGAAAGTCCCATCTCAATGGAAAGAAAATCCTAAGATGATGGATACTAAAATTCTTTACGAGCTGATGTCATCCCCTATCCGTTGTACATTGACTCTGTTAGAGTTACTGCATATCAGACTGCATCTTTGGGATGAGGTCGGGAAAATTTTGGAAAAAATAGGGTTGGTAATTCCTTCACCTGAGGCTTCTCCAAACACACTAAAGACACAACCTCGAAACAAACTAAACATGAGCCAGTACCAATAAACAAGGTAGAGGATTCTTGTGGAGGTGAAGAAGGAAATACTATCCTACCAGTGGAGTACAAAGAGATTAAGTCGATAGCAATCTTGGATAGTAGGACTGGAATAGACATAGCTACCAAAGCCATGTAGAAAAAATGGGAAAAACCTGCTCTCAAAAAGACGAGAATGAAACTTCAATTGGCAGATGGGTATCTGGAAAGACCCATAGGTATCTTGGAGCAGATTGTAGTAACCTCTTGTGGAATTTCATATGAGCACACATTTGCTATTATGAATTTCAATGAGAGCAGCAATTTTGACATCATATTGGGTAGACCATTCACACGCCAACTCAAAATGGTGCAAGATTGGGGCTACGACTATATCTATCTCAAAAACAAAGATGTCACTACGAAAATTAGTGTCACAGATCATAGCTATAGAGACATAGAAAGAACCCTAGGAGAAGACTTGCATTCCACAACTGACTAAGAAGGAGGAATACCAGCTTGGCTACAGAACAAAGCTCACCAGTTTGGACAGGAGAAGCTTTGGAATGTGGAAGCCTAAAAAAGGAAAATTTCATTTTTGATAGGACTGCACAAGACGAGGCATACATACCAGAGCCTTTTCCAAAAGAAATGTTTGAACCTTTTGGATGGCAACAAATACTAGCCACTCTTGATGTTTGTGTAAACGAGGTGACCCTCACCAAATTCTGTGATGAGGAAGGGTATGATATCATTTGATTCCAGATGATGGGTGTCAGCCTAACTCCGAAGACAGAGGGAGAAGTCCCTGACAAGGACGGGGTTGCCGAATGCCGATGCATAGTGGATGAAATCTCTGTAAGAGACCTTGACCAATTGGATGAAGAAGATTTCCAACACTCGATTGATAAGATGCTAGAGGATAATGCGGACGATGAGCTATCTAGTAGCTTGAGTCAGAGCATCAAACGGAAGGATCGACGAGTGATCTACTATGATTTTCCAAACCAAAATCCTCAAAGACAATGCAGGTATCAAGATAAACGCAGAAACAACCAAAACAAGCACAACGAGGACTCAATACCTCTATTAACTGACAAAATGCAGTACTTAAGATTAGTAGAAGTGACTGATTGCCTTAAGGATGGGATATCAAAGAAATACATGAAACCTGACTCAACCAAAACCAAATCAAAAAGAGCAAACACACAAAAACCAAAAAAAGAGAAAAATACCAAAAAATTGATAAAGTTGTCCAAAATGGAGCACAAAGTCAAATACAAAGAATTGAAGCGAGCTTTGAAGGAAGTTTGAACAATAGAAATGTAAACTAATGAGGAATCAAATGATGATAAATTTGATGCACCTTCCCACTATAAGAAGTATACCATTCAAGATAGGAAGATTGTGGTGCAAAAACCCAAACGAGATCCCAAGGAACCAAGAATTTCATATGATGGGCCTGAAAATGCCAAATGCATCAACTTAGCAGAACCAGGTGAGGAGCCTAAACCGGCATGCATTGCCACGGACCTTACTGAAGAGGAAGAGCAACTTCTAGTCGATACGCTCAGATGATATAAAGATGTCTTTGCATGGTCATACAAAGATCTAAAGGGGATAGATCCTGAGATCTGTCAGCACACGATTCCCCTTAACACTAGAATGGCAACAGGACACTTTTATGTCCTTGGACACTTTTGTGTCCTGTTAAGTGACCATTTTGCTTGAATTATTTGAAGAGTATGAGAATGGATTTCTAGGTGCTATATATCCACAAAGTTGCCTTATGAGTTGAAAAAAACTTAGCTTTTTTTTTTGGAGTATTGATCTCACCATTAACCTTACTCTTGCACAACATTTTTGAACCTAAACTGTGTGAAAAACGGCTCCTGTTTTTGGCTTTTTTTCAATTTTTGGCAACTATACCACTCTAAACTTCATGATTGTGACGTTTAGATGGCTAGAGGTTAGGCCTTCATAGTTCTCAACATGTTTTGATGCTTGTAGGGAGAGCTAAGTGTTAAAATTGAAAGTTATGACCAATTTACAAGAATTGCATAATCCTGTTTTTTGGCCAAAATTAGCAATTTTATGATTTTTTTGGGGGCTTTCTTGATATCCAAATTCAATTTTGATTGTGTAAGTGTAATATATAACATAAAGCTAATCTTCCTTGAGTTTTGGGGGACCTAATATGCTATATAGCATAGTATATGATGATGGTTGAGTTTTTTGATTGCTGAAGAATACGATACATTTTAGAGTATCAAGTATAACTTTCTCAATATTGCTAGTTTCTTAGGCCAAGTGTGTGTATTTTTTAGTTAGTAACCATATCTAATCATAGACTACAAACTTGGCTAGATATTGAGTAGTTTCTATGGGTTTCTAGAGGTCATAATGATAAACCCAGTTTTTTCATGTTTGCTGTATTTAGCACTTTATCATTGCCCCCAAGGTTTCAATTGTAAGAGATCCATTATCCTTTTGACATTCTCCATGGCTCCTTTTGAATCCAAAGGCCCAAAGGGCACTAAAAAAACATGTATATAGTATCTGTATTGAGCGTGACTATAGAAACTTTGATGATAGGTCCGCAGAATGGCAAAAATGCAACTTTTTTGTACCTATTCTTTTTGCCCAAAAAAATTTAGTGAGGTAAAAGCAACCATATGTTTTGGTCACCAACCCATTGAAGTTAACGGGGCATTTTATCTCATGTCCTACAAAAATCCCCACTCTTATTTATATGCAATCAACCGTAAGAAATTGTTGTTTTGGGCAAAATGCACTGGTCCATCAACTTTGGAGGCTTGTAGTGACCAAGGGATGAGAAAAATTACAAGTTTCTCATTTTTTCCATATGTAGTAGTTATTGAACTATAATCTCATGAAAGGATTTTTCAAAATGAGTGGATCTAATATGGTTTTGGAATTTTTTCTCAAAACCCTGAAAGGACACTTTTATGTCCTGTTAGGTTACCATTCTAGTGTTAAGAGTGATGCCAAACCACGCAGACAACGTCCTTACACATACAATGAAACTTTTGCCAAGAAAATTAAGGAGGAGATAGACATATTGAAGGACGTTGAGTTTATCTACAAGATTGAACACACAGATTGGGTGTCCCCGATTGTGTGTCTGTGTAAACCTCAAACAGGTAACTGCAGCCACCATAAGGGATAACTATCCACTGCCAATAACAGATCATGTTATTGAGAGGGTAGTAGGGAAAGAGGCCTATAGTTTCTTGGATGGTTTCTCAGGCTACGAGTAGTTGATGATTAAAGCGGAAGATCAACATAAGACAGCTTTTGCGACAGAGTGGGATGTATTTGCCTACAGGGTAATGCCTTTCGGCTTGACCAATGCCCTGGCTGCATTTCAAAGACTAATGAGCCACGCATTCAAAGATATCTCAGACAATTTATGTAGATCTACATGGATGATCTTTGTGTTCATTCTCATCAACGAAATGACCACATCACTCATCTGGGAAAAGTCTTTGAAAAATACAAAACGTATCGTATTTGCTTAAGCCCGGAAAAATGTGTCTTCATGGTAAGACAAGGTAAAATTTTGGGCCACGTTGTGTCCAAAAAGAGAATTTCAACTGATCAAGAAAAGGTACAAATAATTGTTGCACTACCGAGACCAACAAAGATAAAAGAAGTGCAAGCATTTATGGGGCATTGCAGGTACTACAGGTGTTTCATATCTATATATATATATATATATATATATATATATATATATATATATATATATATATATATATATATATATATATATTGTAATAGCTAAGCCATTGTACGCCCTCATAACTAAGTTCAAATGGACGGAGGAATGTGAGCAAGCTTTCCAAAAATTGAAGCAGAAAATTAATTTCGGCTCCAATTTTGCAAGCCCCTGACTGGAGAAAAATCTTTCATGTCCATGTGGATGCATCAGCCTATGGCATCGGGTGCATATTAGCCCAGCCAGGAGAGAAGAAAATGGATTTTCCCATTTGTTACTATAGTCGGCAACTAAACAATGTAGAGAGAAATCATACCACTACAGAAAGAGAAGGCTTGGGAATGATCTATGCTGTCAAGAAATTTAGACACTAACTTCAAGCAAACAAGTTTGTCTTCTTCGTGGATCATCAAGCACTGCTATATCTAGTAAAAAAACCTTGCAACACTAGAAGAATTGCTCGTTGGTTTATACTGCTGCTTGAATTTGACTTTATGGTGGTCGTAAAAAAGGGGACCACACACCAAAGAGCAGATCATCTTTCATGACTATTTCATGAGGAAGCACCTGAGGGTGTCGATGATGACCTTCCTGATTCATATCTGTTTAACATCGAAATGGTGTCGAGATGGAGCGAAGAGGTCATTCCTCTACTCACAATTGCCTCATTGCAAATAGAAAGACCACTATCAATTATCCATCAAACACGAAATCTCTAGCTTTTAGCAGGACGGCTGTACAAACATGGTAAGGATGGGATATTGAGACTATGTGTACAGCCCGAAGATACCACCTACTACCTCAAACAAGCTCATATACAAAATACGGGATTTCACACTGGTGAAACATGGACAGGCCAACGGCTACAGAGAATGGGCGTCTATTGGCCAAACATGGAACACAGTGTCCATACATATGTAAAATCCTGCGATAGTTGTATAAAACAACCCCCAGTGGAACATGCCACCATGTTTTGTGTAGTACAAGCACCTAAATGGAGTGCTCACATAGTTGAGTACTTCAAAAACTAAACCTTTCTAGAGGAATGGGGCAAAGAAAGAATGAAAATTGTTGAAGAAGAGGCCAAACACTATCTGCTCATTTCCAACCAACTGTATAGGCGGGGAAAGGACAAGCAACTACGGTTGTGTGCTACAGAAAGAGAATATTACGTTATCCTAGATCAAGCACACTCAGGACAACCAGGGGGACATTTCTCTACTGATAAAACGGCAAGGCTTGTGCTACACTCAGGCATATGGTGGCCAACCCTGTTTATGGATGCAGAGACATATGTCAAACGATGTGATGAATGTCAACACACAAAACCACCCCAAAGGAGAGATGAAATGCCAGTGAGGCCAATGATGGGCATACATGCTTTTGCCAAATGGGGCATTGACTTCAATGGTCCCATTATACCTCCAGGATACAAGACTCACACACAATACATCATCGTAGCAACAAACTACATGACGAAATGGGCGGAAGCCAGAGCAACCCCAAAAAATGATGCAAGAACTACAGCTTGGTTCCTTTTTTAAAACATCTTTACACGATATGGATTACCAATCAAAATAGTGAGAGATAGGGGAACACACTTTTTGAACGACGTCATTGAAAGCCTCCTTGAAAAATTCATGGTGGTCCAGCCAAATCGGCACCCTATCATCTGCAAGCTAATGGGCAGGCAGAGAGTACAAACAAAATCCTATGCACCGTGCTCACCAAGATAGTCAACGACTCAAGGAATGATTGGGATCAAAAGCTACACACGGCCTTATGGGCTTACCGGGTAGCTTTTAAAACTTCCATTGGAACGACTCCCTTTAACTTGGTATTTGGCATTAATGCAATCCTACCATTGGAATTCCTAATCAAATCCCTAAGAGTGGCAACACAATTAGGATGGATGGGCGATGAGCTATCGGAGAGACTAGACACCCTATAACAATTAGATGAAACCAGACTTAGAGTGATAGCTAGGATATATGCTCAAAAAAAACAAATGAAAGCTTTCCATGATCAACACGTGATTGGAAAGGAGTTCCAAAAAGGGGATTATGTTCTCATGTATACCCTCAAACAACACTCCAAAAAACTCAAAAAGCAAGGAATGGGGCCTTTTGTAATACATGATATATCGCAAAGTGGTGCCATCAAGCTTGCAACATTAGCAGGAGAGGAGATGCCTAATTGGAAGAGTGGTTGTAGATAAAAGAAGAATCTTCTTCCACTAACACCAGAAGAACTCAAAACACTCCATGCAGCAGCTCAACATAGACTGTTAGCAGCAAGCTAACACGGACACCATTTTTCAGAGTTCTCTTTGCAAAACATTTTTTATTTTGATAAATCGGGAATAATGTAACTCCTATTTTCTCGGATAAACTTTGTAATTAATGAGCCGGGGCTACAAGCTTCCAGATTGTATCAGCCAGTCATCACCCAGCTTTGGCAAAACTCCAGATTATTAGTTTTGACCACCCAAAAACCTTAGCTAAGGTATAAAAGCCAATTTTTGTAATTTTTTAATAAGTTTTTGGATAAGAAATACACAGCGTGAGCTAACGGCACTCACTTCTCTCCTTCTAGTGCTTCCTACTCCCTTTTTCGTTGTCACATTGCGATTGCGTTTGTTGCATTGCAACCGTAGGTAAGAGCTCTACGCATTGACATAAGCCATTCACAGTATTTCGTAGTTTTTGGCGTCGCCGAATCGCAGCCTAATTTTATCATAATTAGGAATTTACACTTTTAAATAAAAAACTAAGCATAGGCGGGGTATTGGGGCATCATTGCTAAGCATTTAGATGCATTCTGGGTCGAAAACAACTAGGTCAAAAATCCACTGCTGTTAATAATCGTGATTTTGGAACTTGACCTAAAGTGGGGTTTGAGACCATAAGCATGTGTGCTTAGATCCTATAAACTTGTCCTAGAAGTTTCGTACGTTTGGATTTCATTAGATGCTGTAATGGATGTGATTTGCTTGCCGATGAGCGATTGGATTTTGGTGATTTCAATCACTTGAGTGTAGCTTGAGTTAGCTGCGAGTTGTTAGTTGTTTTCTGAGAGATTGACAACCTCTTATAGCCTCTATGCACTAGTCGAGCCAGCTTCGTCCCATGGTTTGACAAATTAATCGTGGTTCTCGCTATTACTGCAATAAGATAGGATGGTGAGGTTAGACATGCGTCCCACATTTGGCACCGTTGCCAGAGATCGAAGAGACCTAAACTAGGAAAAAACACGAGCGTCTTGCGTAGTTGTCCTTGAACTTCCTCTAGGTTCGCCTAGAGTACAAAACTTTCTTTTAGAAACCACATAGCTTAAGATTGTCGTCTTTTGCTATGTAGAGGTATCTTGGAAGTAATCATACTTGCTGAGTACCTTTAGGATTGTAGGATTATAGAATTAGATTAGGATTTGGAGAATGATTGGTAGACGAGACAAGTCTTAAGATCAAGGCTCTGAAAAACATAATAAACACAAGAAAACGAGTGTTTGTGGACACTTTCCACAACCCCATTGCATGAGAATCTAGGAGTAGGGTAAGTAGGATCCGATGTGGATTTTAGAACATTGCTCTCTCTGAAAGAATCAAGTGTGAGTTGTTATTGGAAGTTGCAAAATTTCAGGTCTATGGCTAGAAATAGCTCGAAAAGACTCGAATCCACTCAATCCGACTGGAGAGTAAGCCTGAGAGTTGTCTGAACCGGTTGGTAAGCTCAAAGACACTTCGAGATAAAAATTTCAAGAGTTGGCCAAAACTTAGATTATTTACTTTTTCTTGACATAGGCTTGATTCATAGGCTTAAAATAGCTCATAAAAAGACTATCTTTGAAAAAATTGCAAAAGAGTATTCATTTCAAGCCTAAAGTTAAGAATCCCAATTATTAACTTTCTGCTCTCAATTGACCAAGGTTCACACCATTGACTCATTGCATGTGTACAAACAACTTTTGTAAAGGCCCAAGAGATTTCGATCACTAAACTGGCAAAAAACTCGGTAAAAACTAAAGTTTGTACAGACTTTTTGAATCTTGAGTATAAATTGGGAGAAAATTTATCCAAACTTGTTGAAATTTGATTTAAAGGCTTATATTGATGTGATAAACATGTGTATATGCTCAGTTGACCAAAAATTGCAAAAAATATGTCAGAAGTAAATAATCGCGATTATTTACATTTGTCCTATTTTTCAACTTTTTTTACCAAGTCGGCATACCACTAGTTTTACATGTTGTAATAAGCCCACAAACCAAATTTGGTAAGATTTGGATCACTGGATTGAAGATTGTGACTAAAAGTGCAAAGTTAGTCTGCGGACAGATAATTGTTGACCATTCGATAAAAAATTGTCCAAACTTGATGAAACTTGGCTAGTGACCTTAACTAAAGGTGCTTAACAGATCTGTGTCAAAGTTGGAGCAAAAACTTGCAAAAATATAGTTGGAGTAAATAATCACAATTATTTACATCTGCTTCAAAACTTGATGATTTTGCAAATTTGAGTACATCACAAGGTCAAGCACATCAAGTAGACCTCACAAATCCATTTTGGTGAAATTTGGATCCCAAAAGTGAGACTTAAGCCAGATTCTTGAAATCAAAGTCTACGAACACCAAACAGTTGATAAACTTGATCAGATTTTGTCCAAACTTGTTGAAACTTGTCCAGGGACTTTAACAAGTTGTATAATTGCTAAACCAATCAAAAAAGTGCAAAAAATTGCCAAAAGTAAATAATCACGATTATTTACTTCTGCTATCCAAAGACATCAATTTTGACTTTTGAACTTATACAGTGATAGACCAACATAATATAAAGCCACAGGGCAATTTTGGGTTTAATAGGATCAAAATTGATACATGTACACTCAGTTTACAAGTTACAGATTAAACCTTTGGTTTTTTGCTAAAATCGAATTTGAAAGTCAAATTTTGACTCTCATAGCTCGATTTGAAGTGATACACAGAGACCAATTGCGAGAGTAGCAAAAAGTATACTATTTTTATAGAAGAATAGCTAACTTGATAAAGTTTTGTACAAATATCAGGTTGCAGACGAGCAATCAGTGGCTTGACAGAAAGTTGCAAGTGAATCAAGTGGAAATTGACGATAAGTCAATCCAAAGGTGATTACTCTATCCAGGGCTTCATAAGTCTATATGAACCTTAGATCTGGTCATGTGCTAGGAAATCACGGCATACTCGGAGAAACCTCCAGTAGAGTATCTATCAAAGAAAGCGTGAATCAAGGCCTTCCTTGCACACAATTCCTGAAGAAGTCTCAGACACTTTTTCAAATTCAACATCCGAAATGTCTTCTTACTCGACTCACTCAGAAACCGGAACAACAGTGCGCTATGAGCATATACTATCTTTTTACAAGACTAACCGTCATGGAGCCTAGGTTTACTCGGACCCTAACGAGGAGTATGCTATTCGCATTGATGACCATGGTATTGAGTTCGAAGAAGAGGTTAGGGTAAACAAACAAGGAAAAATGTACATGGATCGACACAAAACTCAGTATTTACAAGTCGAAAACCCTGACGTGATAGACAAATGGGGGTTAGAAGTAAACACCATAATCCCAGATATGTCAGCAAAAGAAGGACCACCAACTTTAGAATTTGAGGGATACGATCAAGTAGACTTGAAGCCTTTGAAATGGCTTATTACAGATAACCCTCGGATCGGAGTCTATTGGCAAGATAGAAACATAAAAGATCTTCTGTGGACTTCTCATGCCAAACCAAGACAATTAACGGCCATGAAGATCATCTATATCTTCAAGATCAAAGATAAGGGATATGCAGACCTACCAACCTACCTGTTTAGGGATTGTTCTAACAATAACTTTGTTATGATGACTCCTGAGGAGGTAGAACAAATCAAATACCAAGGGTATTCCATACTGGATTGGATATTGGGACAAGGACCAGAAACAATTCCAAGAGATGAACACCGTGAGAGATCATCTGAGAGTAATGTGAAGAAACCAGAAACCACCTCATCACGTAGAAAATCGGGTGACACTAAGGCCAGTTCAGGGCTACATGAGTCACTATTTCCAATAGACTAGTTTGAAGGACTCAGAACATGACCAACTCCCAGAAAACCTGGAGTTGAACCAAACAAATGCATCAGACCAGCTGATTTTCAAAAATGGGTCAAAAAATACAGTGGATCAAGGGATCCATATGACCACCTAGCAAGCTTTAAGCAAGTGCTAAGAGCATAGCGCATATTTGATTTTCATACTCAATTCGAGGGGTTTGGAATGACATTAGAAGGTAAAGCATTTGACATGGGTTCCAAAACATTTCACCAAGGTCAATCATGGACTTGAACACATTAGCTCAAGGATTTGTAGCTGCTTGTTCCAAAACGGGGATCAAACATAATACGGTAGCTCAAACCTATGAAACATGATGAGTCTACTAGGGATTGTGCAACTTGAATGAAACAATACATTGCCAGATGCCCAGAGATGGAGATACTTGCAGAAGAACGACTTGTATCTTTGTTTCTGGAGGGACTGCTAAACAAAGAACTTCATGCTATCCTCTATAGTAAAAAGCATACAACCCTAGAAGCGTGTATGTCAGATGCTATTGACTTAGGAAACAATTCTGAGATCTTCAATGAATAATATGTCCCTAAGGATAACCAAAGTGAGAAAACAGCATCTACTAAACCAGCACAAGTGGGAACGGCTGCTACGGCACCACTCTCAGCCATAGAAGATATGCTAAAATGGATGAATGACATGATGAACAACATGCAAAAAGCACATATGAGAGGACCAGGACAAGGGATGCCTCCACAGGGACAACCAATTAGGCCAAAAAAATGGTGTGCAATCGAGGGTAAATGGACCAACCATGAGACCCACGAGGGCTACTTCAGACCAAAGTATGATGGGAATGTTCAGTACGTGCCCATGAGGCCACAAGGACAACCCATGTACAGATATCAACATAATATGGCCCAAGCTCAAAGACCACCAATGGGTATGGAAAGACCTCAACCTGTGTTGGGACAACAACCTCCGTATCCAGGACATAATGTAGTGCCTGTAAAGTACATGCACTCTGAAGGAGTCATAGGTGAAAGCATTAGTGCACGTTACACCCTATGCAAAGCGTAGTCCATTCACAGTAATGGTAGAAGGAGATTGGTATAATTCACATCCCCCACCAATGGAAGAAACCGTGACTTATGCTTCACCAGATCTAGCACCAATGTGTTATGTAGCTAATCAAGGTGTCAGACCTCCCATGGGAAGACCCATGATGAAGCCTAGAACAGGAAACTACATAACTGTGGTGTTGATGACCATTGGAAAAACGAATGCCGAGAACCTGACAAAAACCTCAAACCAATTGAATCCTATTGCGCACAATGTTGCAAAAAGGGAGGACACTTTCCAAAATATTGTCCTAAAAATCCTTTGAACAAGGGTAAAACCATAGTAAACGTAGTCCAAGTGATGCCTAGTAGCTCATCAGAGAGTGAACCAATTGTTCCAATCAAGGTAATCACTAGAGCCCAGGCAAAGAAAAAGAAACACAACTCCTCTGATGATTCGGAGAACACGAAGTTTCTTCTCAAAGAATCAAAAGGAGCATAAGCAAAAGATATGAGATGATAAAATAAAAACAACGGGTTGAAATCGAGGAGAAAGCAAAGAAGCTAGTCCAAGACAAGCTGAAAGAAACTGGCAGTGAATTCAAGAAACAACCGTGAAATCTGGAGGATCCATTCTGGTTGATAAATTTTTTGAGCCTATTAAAGCCGCCTTAGAAGCCTACCAAGCAGGACTTAAAGTAGGCCAAAACATGGAAAACAAATGGAAAAACTATCCATCTCCAGACATGGAAGCAGCTAAGCTAGAAGCTTATCAAAATTTGGTAAGGATCACGCAAGATATACTGGAAAAACAAAAACCCAATCTTGAAAGTATTGCAAAACCTGAAGAGCTTGTGGTAAAAGAAACGAAAGCAAAATCCAATGTGGTGGCAGAACCCCACCTTGAAACAAATGAACTAGAGCTTATAGTGTTGGACAGTGAAGATGCCTTAGACGGAGTTCCATTCGTAGAGGAAGATTGGCCAGGACACTTATGGAAAAAAGTCAGAGAGATCAATGATGGGAGCCTAACTCTAAAGTCGGCTCCTATAGAGGAAGTCTGGTTGGATAACCTACCTTCTGATATGAACATGGATTTACAATCCTTGTACGGGGATTGCGGATCGGAAGCTTTAGGAATGCCAAAACAATTGACATTAAAAACATTACCTTCTTACTTGGGAGATAACGAAGATGAATCCATCGTGTGCAAGACCACTCAAGTAAAAAGAGCTGAACAAATCCTAGAAGTAAACAACATTCATTCAATCATGTAAACACCCATCCAATGCACTCTTACCTTGGGAGAACTGTTAAAACTCAGACCATACTTATGGAATGATTTACAAAAAACCCTAGAGAAGGTGGGGATAATGGGGTTAATCTCGAAGAATTTGGGAAATTTTAAAAATGAAATGGAAAACAAAGAGATTCGATCAGTTCCTATTAACAAAGTTGGAGAATATTATGAAAGGGAAGAAGGAAAACCCACCCTCTGAGTGAAATATAATGACATTGAAACCATGGCAATATTGGATAGTGGAGCTGGCATAGCCATAGCCACTAAAGTAGTATGGGAATCCTGGGGACAGCCAGCTATATTAGACAAACTCGAATGAAATTACAGTTGGTTGATGGACACATTGAGAGACCCTTAGGCTGCTTGAAAAAGTCATAGTTAATTCTTGTGGAATTGAATATCAACACACGTTTGCCATAGTAGACTTTGGAAAAAAACTCAACTATGAAATCATATTGGGAAGACCTTTCATGTGACAGGTACAGCTTATCCAAGATTGGGGAAACAACTTTCTGTACTTGAAGCAAGTGGGATCTATAACAAGAGTCAATCTAAAAGATCACACTTATAGAGATGTCTTGAAAACACACATCCAAGAGTTTGATTCAGTCTTTTCGGCCGAAACTAAAGTCCCATCCTAGTTAAACAAAGACACTCCTATTTGGATGTGTGCAGCTTCAAAAAACGGAAGTTTAAGATGAGAAGAATGTATCCTAGAAAGGGACTGCACATACGAAGCCTACGTACCTGAACCCTTTCCAGAGCATTTATTTGAGCCATTCAAGTGGACTTAAATTTTAGCGACAATGGATGTATGTGTGAATACGTCTATGCCTACTCAATTTTGTAATGAGGATGGCTACGACATAATTCCCATCAAAATGATTTCAATCCTCAACATTGAAAACAAAGATGAGGAACCCAAGGACTTAATGAAAGCTCAACAAGTCTTTTCAGACCCCTATTACGATGCAACTGATGAGTTAGATGAAGACTCAGGTACCTCAAAAGGTTTGGGGTCAGAAAAAGAGCATACGAGAGCTAAGTTACTCTTAAAAGGAGGGGAGGAAAGAGATCAGAAATCATTGAAGAAAAAAATGGTATAGACGAAAGAGAGATATCGGAATTGTGAAAACACGACCTATGCCATCAGTCTCCAGTAAAAGACAATTCCTGATGTAGATAGATGCTAATGATTGCGTCAAGGATAAAATAACTGGCAGATATCCTCCAAACAAAAACTAAGAAATGTCTCAAACATCGAGAAAAACAAGGGTACTCAAGATAAATTACACGATAAGAAACTATTCATGACCAGAGTTGAGCGGAAAAAGAAATATCAAGAGTTGGAAAAATATCTAAAGGAGATATACACAAATGAAATGGAAAACACGAAAGAGGATGGTAAGGATGTAATGCATGTTCTATCCCATTACAAAAAGTACACTCTCTAAGACCGGAAAATCATAGTTGAACAACCTGTTAGGGAACTACAAAAACAAGGCGAGTCTTATGAAGGACCTAAAAACGCTAAAAGGATAGACTTGGCTGAACCAGGAGAAGAGCCGAGACCTGCGTACATTGTGAACACCTAACAGAAGAAGAAGAAAAGCTTTTGCTAAGCTTGTTAAAGGAATACCGGGATATCTTCACTTGGTCTTACAAGGATCTCAAGGGTGTTGATCCAAAAATCTGTCACCATACCATACCCATGAGAGATGACGCGAAACCAAGTAGACAGAGACCATACACATATAACGAAACATTTTCCAGGAAGATAAAAGAAGAGATTGAAAAACTGAAGGAATCCGAATTCATTTACCAAATTGAACACACCAATTTGGTGTCTCCAATTGTGGTAGTACCCAAGAAGAATGGAAAATTGCGAGTGTGTTAATCTCAAAAAGGTGAATGCAGCTAACCATTAGAGACAACTTTTCTCTTCCGATAACTGAGCATGTTTTAGAACGAGTTGCAGAAAAAGAAGCTTACAGTTTCTTAGACGGCTTTTTGGGATACAATCAACTTTTGGTTGACCCAAAAGATCAACACAAAATTGCTTTTGCAACAGAATGGGGTATATTTGCCTATCGGGTTATGCCATTTGGGTTAACTAATGCTCCAACCACGTTTCAAAGGTTGATGAACCATGTTTTCAAAGAATATCTTAGGAAATTCTTAGAAGTATATATGGATGATCTATGCATACATTCATCAATCCAGGCTAATCATTTTGAACACCTCAAAAAGGTATTTGAAAAATGTAGACTGTATAGGATTTGCTTAAATCCTGAAAAATGCACATTCATGGGTAGACAAGGAAAAATTCTTGGACATATAGTGTCTAAAAATGGCATAGCTACTGATATTGAGAAGATTCATGTCATTGCTGATTTGCCTAGACCAACAACAGTAAAGGGGGTACAAGCCTTCATGGGACATTGTGGATATTACCGACGGTTCATCTACATGTACGTTATAATTGCAAAACCCATGTATAGCTTGATTACGCACTTTGAATGGACGGAGGCATGTGAAGAATACTTCATGGAGCTCAAGCAAGCTCTCACCTCAGCTCCAATATTGAAAGCACCAAATTGGGATAAGGTATTCCACGTACATGTAGATGCTTCTAATTTTACTATCGGTTGTATACTAGCTTAACCAGGAGACGAGAAAATTGACTTTCCTATTTCTTATGCTAGCCGGCAATTGAACATGGTGGAAAAGAAATACACCACCACCGAAAGAGAAGGATTAGGAATGATCTATGCCATTAAAAAGTATAGACATTACTTATTAGCCAACAAGTTTGTGTTCTTTGTGGACCATCAAGCTTTGTTGTATTTGGTCAACAAGCCATGCAGCACAGGGAGAATAGTGAGTTGGTTCATCATTCTTCTAGAATTTGATTTCACTGTGGTTGTAAAAAAAGGCACTACACATCAACGAACAGATCATTTTTCAAGGATTGTTTCAGGAGAATCACCTAAAGGGGTAGACGATGATCTACCATATGCCTATTTGTTCTCCGTAGAAATGATACTTAGATGGTCAGAAAACATTGTGTCATTAATGACAATAGCTCAAGTGGATTCACAAATACCACTTTCTATCACAATCGGATTAATCAAACAATTGGCTATATATCAATTACTAGCTGAAAGACTATACAAAAGAAATCGGGACAGGATATTGCTTTTATGCATTAACCCTCAAGAAAAAGAATAGTACCTAAGTCAAGCACATGTTACCATAGTAGGACTTCACTTTGCGGAAACTATGCAATGAATCTTGAGACTTGGAGTATTTTGGCCGACTATGAGGAGAGATATTAGTGAAGTGCGCGAGCGGGAGTGTGTGTGAGTGTGTGTAACAATGGAGAAGAGAGGAGAAGAGGAGACCTTGTGTTTGTAGGGGCTAAAACTCGCTCTCTACATGTGAGCCCCCTTATTCTATTATGTACATAATGAATAAGTATAGTGGGCGGGCATCTGGCCTAACCGGCCACATGGGGCTTTACCCCAACAACCTCCCAAGTAAAGGCCAATGTGGTCGTGAGAGAGAAAAGAAAACCGTACAAAACCTATACAAGGCCATCACAAGTATGACCTCAGCCAATTCCCACTGGCTCACTGAATCTGTGTGCATCCAGCTCTAATCGTAGAGAAAGTATAGAGCAATAAACACAATACTCCTCACCAAAGTCGCACACACCCTGCAGGTATCTCACCATACGCTGCAAAGTACCCCTATGCTCAAGGCCAACATCAGTCACTACACGACTAACTGCTCCCACTGCAAATGCACCTACTGCAAATGCACCTACTGCAAATGCAATCTCGGGTCTCGAGATCATTACCTCGTACATGAGACTCCCAAATGCTGATGCAATCCTAGCAATATCTTCCAATCTGACCATCTCAATCAAATCTGGCTCAGAACTCCACTCATGGTAATCACTCTGACACCCAAAATCCGATCCTTGGAATCCATCCTCGTGTCCATCGCATGTCACATGCACACCAAGAGCATGTGTCTGTCCTGAACCCTGTGTGGTAAGAGCAATCCCTAGCTCTAACTCACACACATCAGCCTCTGGCCTAAGCATGTCCATGAATGACTGAATCACGGCTGAATCCTCAACACTCAAGCCATCCATATCCGTCATTGTATCCACGAATGACATGCCTTGTTGCACAACTGTCTGCACAACTGGCTCAACATGCTCACAAACTAGAGCATCATGCAACATATCCACAAAGGAGACATGCCTCGTCTATCTGCATGTTTGTGTACTCACGAAGACTATATCATCTCGTACATGCGTATTTGCATTGCATGAATCGTACCAACACTAGCAAATCTTGCTATGACTAGCTGTCCACGATGCAATCTGAAATTGTGCTCATCCAGCACTTCCTGGCATCCGCTGTCTCGTAACTGACTCACAAAGATCATGCTCTGCGTCAAACCTGACACATGGCGTACATCTCATAACACGTATGATGCACCACTTGGCAACAATAGTCTGACATCCCCTACACCAACTATGTCATGTATTGAACCATCAGCTAGACACACATGTCCAAGCATACCACTAGCATATGTGCTAAACCACTCACGACTCAGTGTGACATGAAATCTAGCACTCACATCTAGTATCCAATGCGAAGGTAATTTGTTGTCAAAAACCGACATAAGAAAGTCAAGAGTAAACATGGAATCAAAGGTGACATCTACGTCATGCGTAGACACATACGCTACATCTACTCCCACATCATCCCAAGTGATAGCATCCCTCTTGTGCTGTCTCCTTCACTATCTCATCCGTCGAAAACAACACCTACGTACATGACCTACCTGTATGACCACAATGCCAACACACAACATCTCTATGTCTGCAAGGTTGTCCTTTGACTGCCGGCATCTCTCTAGACTCATTTGTGCCAAAAGCATTGCACAATCTTTGCCATAACTCTCTAGTTGTACATGCATCCAAACTAATGCGATACACAGACTCACCAAGGTGTAACATGATCGTCGAACGTGCAAGCTCATCCAAGTCCTCCCACTCATCGTCAATCATAGACTCTGGCCTAGTATCCATGCCCTGTAGTGGAAAAACTTGGCCCAACTGAGTTAATGCATCATGCATACCTGCTTTTCAATGCTCAAAGTTTGAACCATCAAACTTTGTATGGAAAAGCACAAACCCTGACAATGATGTACATGCCAAATCCATGGCGATAACCTGTGACAAGACCAAGCACAAATTGATCAACTGACACTAGCCAAAGCCTGGCTAACTCATACACCAAGTACTGTCAAAATACAACATAAGCTGTTTAAGAGAAGTGTCAACAAATATGTCGATCAATGTAACGAAGAAGTGAGCAAAACCGCTCAAATGATACCAAAACACCCGCTCTAATCCAAGAGCACTATGTGGTAATCGATGAAACTATCATCAACAATCTCCCTCCTGAAGAGATTACCACATGTATGTCAAATGACATAATCCGATGAGCAAACACTCTCACAACACAATGCCAAAACACTATGGCAAAGCAACCACTAAGTGCCAAATACAATTAAACCACAATTTCAAACCATGCGCATAAACAAATAAACTCGCAAGAAAAATCCGGCAGAGTTTCGGGAATATTTGTCTATCTAACCATAATAACCATACATGCCATAAACATGCTCAAAACCATGAGCAAATCATGCGCAAAAGTCGCACTCCAGCATACATGAGTTGCCCCAAAGTCTCAACTCCTTGAGCATCAAACCACATAAGGAATACATCGTATCCTTTACTTGTGAGCAAACTTGCAGCCATTACCACTCTCACATCCGAGAGCAAACCATGTGTGGAATCCTCGACACTCAATAAACAACTGCTGCTGCAAAAAATTTAGATGTCAAAATCAGTCCAAATGGACATCACCATTGTGTCCGGAACGTGCCAAAACCTCAGTTTACACCTTAACCTTGCATATATCGTATTCCGTATGCAAAAGTTACGCAAAAAACATTGTTTCGGAGCCCAAAAAATGACCTGCGAAAATGAAAATCTGCATTCTTCCTGCAAGTATGGCTACAAAAAAGCATACACACTTGCAATATACCCTTCTCTCAAGCTTAGGAATGTCCCTCAAGCTTCCGTGAGTATAGATCTGGTGATTGCTCACCAATATCAAGCTTCCACCGAAAGCGAGCTCACCATAGCCGAAAGCTCACTTCTCTGCAGCACTCCATCTGTTGCGAAGCCAAAGCTTTGATACCAGTTGAAGTGCACAAGCGAAAGCGTGTGTGAGTGTGTGCAACAATGGAAAAGAGAGGAGAAGAGGAGACCTTGTGTTTGCAAGGGTTAAAACTCACTCTCTACATGTGAGCCCCCTTATTCTATTATGTACATAATGAATAAATATAGTGGGCGGGCACTTGGCCTAACCGGCCACATGTTCTTAAGTGGAGTAATTATCTGGTTATTACTGACTTATCGAGCCAAACATTTTCTGAGGATATGAGTAAACACCATCGAAGAGCAATTAAAACTAAAGCAAGAGACTATGCTCTTTTAAGGAACCAATTGTATCGGAGAGATAAAGATCAACATTTGTGTCTTTGTGCGAATGAAAACGAGTATATTCCGATTATAGAACAACCACATGCTGGATTAGCTGGAGGTCACTTTTCTAGTGAGACCGCCGCAAGAGCAATCTTGATGGCAGGCATATGGTGGCCAACACTTTTTACAGATGCTAAAGAATATGTTCGAAGGTGTGATGCTTGTCAACGAGCAAAAATGCCAACATGAGTAGATAGCATGCCCTTAAGACCAATGATGGGGGCTAGAGATTTTGCAAAATGGGGTATAGATTTTGTTGGACCGATATAGCCACCTGCTTATAGAACCCAAGCTCAATATATCATTGTAGCTACGAACTATTTGACCAAGTGGGCCGAGGCTAAAGAAACTCAAAAGAATGATGCTAGAACCACTGTTGCATTCTTATATGAGTATGTATTCACAAGGTATGGACTGTCAATAGAGATTGTCAGTGATCGGGGAACTCATTTCCTCAATGAGGTAATAGAGTATTTGCTTAATGAGTTTATGATCATCCATAACAAATCAACTCCCTATCACCCACAAGCAAACGGACAAGCTGAGCATACGAATAAGATTCTTAGCTCGGTGCTGACTAAAGTGGTTAGTTCAAGAAGAAATGAATCTCCATGCTGCTCTATGGGCTTACCGAGTTTCATTCAAAACAACTTTAAATGCCACACCCTTTAACCTTGTTTATGGTCTTGATGCCATACTTCCAATAGAATTTCTATTGCCGACATTAAGGGTAGCACAGAATCTTGAGTGGACTGGACACGAAATTGTCAAAAAGTCTCAAAGATTTGGAAAAGCTAGACGAGCAAAGGCTAACTACTGTAGCTCATATCTATGCACAAAAGCGAAAACAAAAATAGTTTTTTGATTCCCACTTAATCACAAAAATCTTCAAGAAAGGGGACTTAGTTTTAGTCTATTCCCTTAAGCAACACATTCCCAAGTTTAAGAAAAAGAAAAACGGACCGTTTATCATTGAAGATGTATCTCGAAGTGGAGCAGTAAAATTGTCCACCCTAGATGGTGAACCAATGGCTAATTGGATTAGTGGATGTTGTTTACAGAAATACAATTTTCCACTAACCAATGTATTGCTAGAAAGAATACATGCAGCCAGGCAAAGAAAGATCAAATGAGAGCAGGTTATTGATGAAGCCCAAGAGGAAGCTAGGCTTCGGGTACTCAAGCGGAAAGTTACTCTCAAGAATCAATAGATACCGATTCCCATCAACACTTTGGAAATAGATGATCGACAATGGGAATTACCTAAAGACGCAGTTTCAACAGATGATGACTGGTAAGATAGAATGGATCTGCGCATCAAAGTACAGCTCTACAATCATAGTACCAATTCTTTGGTCGACACATGAGCTAGAGTAAATGCAGTCAGTTATTCCACATACAAAAAGGCCACGAGTCAAGCATTGATCACAGGAATAGCTATAATCAAAGGATGCAACAAGAACCCAACTCCAACATTGGGAGTAGTCAACTTGAATGTGATAGTACACGGATGTTCATGTCCTCATCAGTTTGTCTGCTTGCCAGATGAACACATGAATGAGACGATGATTCTTGGAATTCCCTGGATGCGAACATACAAAGCATTACCAGATTGGGATACAAATCAGCTAAAGCTATCACCTAGAGGAGGGCAACTTATTGTTCCAATTGCACCAAGCAAGGAGGAATGGAAAAGAAGCAATCAGCAGACCAAACCAAGAAGTAGTCAATCTTCTCCATCCCCTCGACAATCAAATGCTACATATAGCATGCAAGGAGTCAAGAAAATTTGGGTACCAAAAGCACAGCTTAAGGATAAGCCGATTCAAATCTGGGTACCTAAAACTTCACCGCCCGACAAAACAAAGGAAGGTTTCCAAGGGTTAACACACAGAGATGGGCATCTCCAAGCAAGGAACCTAACATGGAAATGGTTTGGAAGAAAAAGGAGCTCTTATCTTCTCCACAAAACGCGAAACCAATCAAGGAATGGCGAGTTAAGTCTCAATAGACTCCACCACACCATGCAGCACCAAACCGACCAAGCTACCAATGGCGAGAAAAAGCTCAACAAGAGTCAAAAGTGCTACCAACAGCTCAAGCAATCAGTGTGCTAAAACATCCTGATGGTACAATCAAACAAAGAGCACACAAGCTACAAGATTTTCTCTTTGGAAGACATCAACAGCAAACCTCGACATTGGAAATTACTCAAGACCCAACTCTTGCACAATATATTGGTTTGAATTGCATTGATCTACATAGCATGGTAGATTCCAACCACGGCTATGCATAGACACGATTGTTCCACCCATGCACACAGTCGTCCCGGAGTACGCCTTCTAGGAGGGGTGGAAGGGCACTAAGTACTAAGTAATTAAGGGCAATGTTTGAAGGAGTAGGAAAAAGTTCGATGTTAATGTGTGATTTTTTGCAAAATTACCTAATAATATCCTTATAATTCATCATCAAGGGAAAATTCATTGATAATATCTTCCCAATGAGTGTAAATACTTTCAGAAACTCATCAAAAATAGTCCTTTTTTGGATATTTTTCATCATTTTTATTGATAATGAGGCTTAAAAATAGAAAATTCCAACAAAAAACAATAAAGCTGTGTTTTTCAAGCGGTTTTCTTAATTATTGGATTTTTACTTTACTTTTTTAGAGAATTTTGCTATTTTCTTTGATTTTTTCAAATAAACATGTCAAAAATTAATAATAAATAGCAGGAAATCTCAGATGAAAAAATGGAAGACACAATGGTGATCAAAAAGACAAAGCGGACAAGCACAAAAATTTTCAATGAAATCAAAAGATGGAAGCAGGAAGCTTAATTAAGCGGCCAAGCCTACTTTTGCAAAATTCTTGCAGAATGAGCTACATGAATCCCATCAGGGAAATTTTTGAGTCTAACATAGATTTCACGGCCTAGTATGACTAACAAGGGAAGCTGGGGAAATTTGGTTCTGGAAGTCCAGGTATAGATATCCAAGGTAGGCTAAAACCACCTCATTGCCTTTGCAGAGAGAGATTTCGTCCTCTTTCGTGCAACTTTTTCGGAGCCCACAGTTGACCATTCTCAGCGCCGTCTCACACGAGACATGAGGGGTAATTTCTTTACTCGACAATGATCCATTTAGTACGTCCAATAGCTAGTCTAAAGCCCTAGAAAAAACGCTAGAAACCGAGCAGTGCACGAAGACCTACGACCTAAAACTTGTTAAGTATGAAGCCTGATTTACCTTGTAATCTTCTGTGGTAAAAGCGCACATTTGTAAGGCCCCCATTATCGTGCGTGAAGGAAAATCACTCGCCAAAAACCAAAATTTTCACGGCCAAAAATCAAGGGCAACTTTAGGGGCCTCGGGGGCGGAAGTCCCCGCCCCCGAGACTTTTTTTTCCTTCGTCGGAATATTATGGCAGGACGGGGGTCAAAAAGTGGTCGGAAAACAACCGATCGGTTGGCCGGTGGCCGGTGGTCGGAAGTCAATGGCCGGTGGCCGGTGGTCGAATTCAAAAGCGGACTTGTCTTCTCAAGGGCGGCCACACATGGGCGGATTGAAGGGTCCGATTTGGACTTATCTACACAAAGGTGGCTACACATGGCTGCCTCTTATGAGAGAGGGCAGCCCTTTTGGCCTATAAAAGGAGGCCATTTCTACACACATTTCATAGTGTGAAGTTGATGCAACAAGGTGAGTGTGAGGTGGTGAGAGTGAAGCAAGGCGGAAGCTCCATTAAGGGTATAATCCCTTTGTAAACTACTTCTTGTTTTGAAGTACTAAAGCCATTGAGTGGCTGCTTTCCTGTGGACGTAGCCCACATTGGGTGAACCACGTATATCGTGTGTACTCTCTCTCTCTCTCTCTCTCTCTCTCTCTCTCTCTCTCTCTCTCTCTCTCTCTCTCTACTCTATAATCTCTTGTGTGTGAAATCTACCTCTCTCCATTAAGTAATCTACTCAAATATCTATTTAGCTACGTCATATTTCCTAACAACTGGTATCAGAGCAAGGTTTTCTCGTAGCTAAGTTATCTCAAGGAAAGGGTTCCTTGAATTGAGTGGGAGTTATGGCAGAGGAAGGAAAGCTCAAGATTGAGAAGTTCAATGGCAAAAACTACCAACATTGGAAGATGCAGATTGAAGACTATCTCTACCAGAAGGACCTCTATTTGCCACTAGGCGGTCTTGCAAAGAAGCCCGCAACGATGGCAGATGAAGCATGGATTGTCCTTGATCGAAAGGCACTGGGAACAATCCGGTTAAGCTTAGAGTCAATGTTGGACTTCAATGTTTCGGAGATGAAGACCACGAAGGACTTGATGAAGTCACTTGACGACTTCTACGAGAAACCATTGGCATCCAATAAGGTATTTCTCATGAAGCGCTTGTTCAATCTAAAGATGGCAGAGAATGGTTCAGTTGCAGAACACCTAAATAACTTTAACACAAACATAAGTCAACTTCGATTCATGAAAATCAATTTCGATGAGAAGTGCGAGCTCTCCTTATACTATCATCTCTACCTAATAGTTGGGACAGCCTTGTGATGGCTGTAAGTAATTCTATTTCTGGCACAAATACTCTTAAGTTTGATGATGTTGTGGGTGTTCTCCTAAGCGAGGAAATACGAAGGAGAAGCACAGGAGAATCATCAAGTGCTGCATTGTCAGTGGAAACAAGAGGAAGGCATAAGGAGAAGTTCAAAAACCAAAAGGGTCATGATCGCTCAAGGCGGAGCAAGTCACTCACAAAGTCAGTTCTTGAATGTTGGAACTGCGGCAAGAAGGGCCACGTTAAGAAGGATTGCTGGTCCAAGAAGAAGAAGGAGACAGAGTCTCAAGACAACAAGCCAACATCGGAGGCCAATGTGGCAGGTAAAGTAGAGCAAGATGCTCTAATTCTCTCATTAGACAATGTGTCTAATTCCTGGATAGTAGATTCCGGGGCTTCATTCCATGCGACACCACACAAGAAACATTTCCAAGACTACACCAAAGGTAATTTTGGGTATGTATACTTGGGAGATGATGAAGCTTGTGAGATTGTCGGCAAAGGTACAGTTTCTATCAAAATTGCTAACGGAAATGAATGGAAGCTTAAAGATGTTAGGTATGTTCCTTCTCTTCGCAAAAATTTGATTTCTACAGGACAATTGGACGATGAAGGTCACAACATTGCATTCGGAAACAAACGGTGGAAGATCTCAAAAGGATCTTTGGTGATTGCTAAGGGAGAAAGGGTTGGTACACTTTACTTGTGTACTGTTAGCACGCAGCCTTCAGCTTGTGCAGCAACTACAGAAGTTGATAGTGCGGTGTGGCACTATTGGCTTGGGCATATGAGTGCCAAAGGAATGCAAATCCTTCAAACAAAGAAGCTTCTACCAGGTTTGAAAGAAGTGGACTTAGAGTTCTATGAAGATTGTGTTTATGGTAAACAAAAGAGGGTAAAATTTCAAAAATCAAGAAATGAAAGAAAAAATAAAAAACTTGAGTTGGTTCATTCTGATGTTTGGGGTCCTGCAAGTACACCATCTCTTGGTGGCTCATTGTACTATGTAACATTCATAGACAATGCGACTAGAAAAACATGGGTTTATTTCATGAAGAATAAATCGGATGTATTTTTTATATTTCAAAGGTGGAAAGCCTTTGTGGAGCATGAAACAGGTACCAAGGTTAAATGCCTCAGATCCGACAATGGAGGTGAATATTGCAGCCAAGATTTTGAAAGCTTTTGTGCTAGCAATGGCATTCGGAGGCAAAGGACAACCCCAAGGACACCTCAACAAAATGGGATTTCAGAAAGAATGAATAGGACAATCATGGAGCGAGCACGAAGCATGCGCCTACATGCTAGCCTACCGCTTGAGCTTTGGGCGGAAGCTGTAAGTACGTCTGTGTACTTAATCAATCGGTCACCCTCAATGGCATTGGATGGGGGAGTTCCAGAAGAGGCATGGACAGGTAAACCGGTGAATTATGAATTTCTCAAAGTGTTTGGGTGTGACGCTTTCATGCACATAGATAGAAGCCTAAGATCAAAGCTATGTGCAACGTCCAAAAAGTGTTTCTTCATTGGCTATGGAGAAGGTGACTTTGGGTATCGCCTTTGGAATCCTGAAGATGCTAAAATCTTAAGGAGTAGGGATGTAATTTTTAACGAACAAAATATGTACAAAGATTACTTGGAAAGAAATCAAACAAAAGAAACAGGTGATGAGTACATGGAGCTTGAGGACGGTGAAGACTCAAGGACTGCAAACGATGACAATGTGCAACAACGTCAACCAAATGAGGAGCCTCAACCTATTCCCCGAAAATCTACAAGAGCAAGTAGACCTCCAGAAAGGTTTGTTCCTTCCTTCAACCATCTCTTGATCTCAGATTCTGGAGAGCCGGAATCATACGAAGAAGCTATGCAACATGAATCCAAAGAAGAATGGACGAAGAGCATGCAAGTGGAGATGGACTCACTACATCGCAACCAAACATGGGAATTGGTTGAGTTGCCTAAAGGTAAGCGGGCACTTCAAAACAAATGGGTGTACAAGGTGAAGGAAGAAGAAGGTGGGAAGAAAAGGTACAAGTCTAGGCTTGTGGTAAAAGGTTTTTCTCAAAAGAAAGGTATTGACTTCAATGAAATATTTTCTCCTCTTGTAAAAATGAACTCAATTAAGCTTGTCTTAAGCCATGTGGCTGCTCATGATCTAAATCTCGAGCAAATGGATGTAAATACAGCATTCTCTCAGGTGACTTAGAGGAGGAAATCTACATGCTTCAACGAAAGGGATTTGAAGTAAAAGGTAAGGAGAAAATAGTTTGCAGATTAAAGAAGAGCTTGTATGGTTTAAAGCAAGCATCAAGACAATGGTACTTGAAGTTCGATCGATGGATGTTGGATCATGGATTCACAAGATGCAGCTCGGATCACTGGGTCTACACGAAGAATTTGGGAGATGGGAAATTCATCATCCTAATGTTGTATGTTGATGACATGTTGCAAGTGCTAACATGCAGGACATCAAAGACCTAAAAGAGGAGCTGTCTAAATCTTTTTCAATGAAAGATTTAGGTGCTGCAAAGAGGATACTTGGTATGAAAATATCAAGGGACAGGACGAAGAAGACAATGAAGCTATCTCAAGAAGATTACATCAAGAAGGTACTAGAAAGGTTTGCAATGCAAAATGCAAAACCAGTTTCTACACCTTTGGCTGGTCACTTTAAACTAACAAAGGATATGTGTCCAAAGACACAAGAAGAGATAGCCTATATGTCTAAAGTTCCATATGCTGTAGCGGTAGGTTCTCTAATGTATGCTATGGTCTGGACAAGGCCAGACATTGCACATGCAGTGGGAGTTGTGAGTAGGTTCATGGACAACCCAGGTAAAGAGCATTGGCAAGCTGTGAAGTGGATACTTAGGTATCTAAAAGGGACAACAACAAATGCTTTGTATTTTGGAGGAATTGATATTTTTCTAGAAGGGTATGCTGATGCAAATATAGCAGGTGACAAAGATACTCGAAGCAGCACTACTGGCTATATGTTCACAGTTGGAGGCACAGCACTAAGCTGAGCTTCAAAGCTGCAGAAAGTGGTTTCACTTTCTACCACGGAAGCAGAGTATGTAGCAATGACAGAGGCAAGCAAAGAAATTATGTGGCTTCACAGATTCTTAGAAGAGCTTGGATTCAAACAAGACAATTGTGTCTTGTACAGTGATAGCCAAAGCGCTATCCATCTTGCGAAGAACTCAGCCTTTCATTCAAGGACAAAGCACATTGAGGTGAGATATCACTTCATACGCACTCTTTTGGAAGAGGGACAGCTAAAGCTAGGAAAGGTGCATACAAGTGAAAATCCTGAAGACATGTTTACAAAGGTGGTCAACAAGGAGAAGTTGAGCTTTTGCTCATCCTCAATCGGCATTCAAGGATAAGAAGCCAGGATGGAAAGCAGTCTTACAGGTTTGGTTTTGAGATCATTCTCCAAGTGGGAGATTGTTAAGTATCGAGCCTGATTTACCTTGTAATCTTCTGTGGTAAAATCGCACATTTGTAAGGCACCCATTATGAGGAGAAGCCATCGTGCGTGAAGAAAAATCACTCACCGAAAACCAACGGCAGTCAAAAATCAGGGACAACTTTAGGGTCCGATTTGGACTTATCTACACAAGGGCGGCTACACATGGCTGCCTCTCATGAGAGAGGGCAGCCCTTTTGGCATATAAAAGGAGGCCATTTCTACACACATTTCATAGTGTGAAGTTGATGCAACAAGGTGAGTGTGAGGTGGTGAGAGTGAAGCAAGGTGGAAGCTCCATTAAGGGTATAATCCCTTTGTAAACTACTTCTTGTTTTGAAGTACTAAAGCCATTGAGTGGCTGCTTTCCCGTGGACATAGCCCACATTGGGTGAACCACGTATATCGTGTGTACTCTCTCTCTCTCTCTCTCTCTCTCTCTCTCTCTCTCTCTCTCTCTCTCTCTCTCTCTCTCTCTACTCTATAATCTCTTGTGTGTGAAATCTATCTCTCTATTAAGTAATCTACTCAAATATCTATTTAGCTACGTCATATTTCCTAACAAAACTGACCATAGCGGCCTGCCAGCTTGACCAAATCAGATGGGATTTGAACCATAGCATGTTCTAACATAAAAGAACCTTTCTATACCATCAGATGACCATTCGACTGGGGTCGAGGGGGTTCCCAATAGAAAAGTTAGGTTTTTGGCAAATGCCAGAATTGCGACATGACTCCACAAATGACTTGCTTATGAGGTCCATATACATATACAATGTATATGATTGGTTTGGTGAAATCCATCAAGAAAATCCCTCAAAAAGAAGAAAACGGCTCGAAGGTTACAAAGCGTCAAATTCGACATACGGGGTCAAACTGACTCCAAATGAGCTAGGATTGCACAAGTTGCTTCACGACTATATTGCGGACAAGTCCAAAGCCTCAAAGTTTGACCGACAAACCCAACAGGAATTGTAGTCACAAAAAGCGTTGATTTCAGAGTTGATAGAGCACAAAATGATGCCGGCATGACCAAACTTGACCAAATTCAATCTAAGACTTGTATTAGGTGTATGAAACATGTCTAGGTCAAAATTGGTAGGTTTTGCAAAGATTTTGTCACTGTTGTAAATAATCGTGATTATTTACTTTAGCATTAGTTTTGCTTGGAAATTGTCAGCTCACCTCACCTATCATGTGTACACACCTATTACATGCCAAAAATCAAGTATGAGCCAAAATGGCCACCCATTACTTGTAAAATTGTCAAAAAACGCAAAGAAGTCTTTGCAAGCCAAAATTTGGGTTATGAACAACATTTCTTGATCCAAATCGCCTCATATCTCATACCCAAGGTCTATACAATACCTAGAAAAATAATCACGATTATTTACTTTTTGTTCAAAATTGGAGAATTTTAATATTTTGCCATCATACATCCAAAGTACATGATGTGTTAAGTCCACTAGCCAATTTTGAATCAATTTGGAGCTCAAAATCTCAAATTTCCTTTATATCTACTATTTCAGAGACCTAAAGCCAAAATCTAATACCATTTTTACCCTATGTATCCAAATGAGCCCATATTTCACTCAGAGCATGTATTTGGTATATCTTCAAGCCTATAAAGCCAAGTTTGCAAAAAGTTGAAAAATTTCCTCAGCTGTAAATAATCATGATTATTTACATTGGTTGCAAAAATTTGTTTTGACCACACAGTTTTGTTCCTTGCATGTTTTTATGCATCTTTGCTTGTTCAAAAATTGATTTGAAGCAAATTGGACCAAATTGTCATCATTTCAGCCTAAAGGAAATTTCAGAGATAATTTCGACAAATCTGCTAACTTTGCACTCTATTCACTGAACAGGAGCCATGCAAGCAACGGAGAGGGCTAAAAAGAAGCTCAACCAAAAGGAGAAACTACGGGAACTTCCCGCTTATCAACTAGACCCCGAGTCAGTCAAAGCAGCAAAGGCATCCTACCTCTATAGAGAACAGTTAGAAGAGCACCACACTACGGTCTTCACTGGCAGGTTCAAAAGTGAAGAGGGGCATCAGGCGGAGTTGCAACTCCTGCCCAAAGAAGTCTATGATGTAGCTGCCAAGCCAGAAACCAAAGAAGCTAACCGCGGGCTGGGGCTCAGGGATTTCTACGAACAAGAGCCTTGCGGAGTGGATTTTTAGAAGGCTTATGAGCTTCTATCCACCATCAACAAAGAAGATGGAACCGCACAGATATCCGACACCCAAGGGAACAAGGTCAAAGTAGTGATCACAAAAGAGATAGTGGCAAAGGCACTCAGACTGCCCACAGAGGAAATGACCATGCGAGCAAGAGACCGAAAAACCACAGGCACATTTAGCAAAGAGACAGTCGCGGCTACATTCACAGACCTCATTCATAAACAAGTGGAAGAGACAGCCTGTTTGTACCACCAGCACTTCGATTTCTTGGCAAAAAGGCCACCAAGGTACACTACACCAAATCACGTTGTGGCCACCACATTCAGTCAGGTTCTCAAGTCGACAACAAGACAACCAGTGGACCACGTGCAGTATGTGTTGACAACCTTAATGGCATCAAGAAGGAAGGCAAAATCACGTACTTGGGTGCGCCAGAGGTCTTGACTCGAATAGCAAATCATGCCATCGGCATGGCCGACAACCTACCGCCTGCTCCAGATCAGAATACATGGATATTGGTAGCACAACCCTCTCCAAGAGCTACAAGGTCAGAAAAAGATCGTATAAATCTGATAAAGAGTCAGCTGACAGCTCGTCGAAAAGGCACAGCAGCGAGAGCTCTGACAACGAAGGAAAGAGAGCTCGGAGAGAAGAAATGAAAAGAAAAGCTATGGCCACACACCAAGAAGAGCCAGCTCAAAAACAAGATTTCTTTGAAAGAGAGAAACAGGCTTATCAGCACAGTAGACAAGCACAAGGGAAGGACCCAAAAAAATGGGTACATGTTGGACTTAATGGCCCTTGAACGAAGCAGCATACAAGAAAAGAAACTGAAGATCCAACAGAGCGTTTAGAAAGAATGTACCAAGAGGTTGAAGCTCTAAAGCTGAAGGAGGCAGAAGAAGCTTCTAAGAAAGCCAAGGAGACGGAAGACCAAAGCCAAGCCAAGGAAACGGCTAGACAAGAACAAAGTTATGGATCTCCTCGATCCACCTCACCGCATACAGAACAACAAGACCATCCCATGCCTAGCCCACCACCATCACCAGCGGGCAAAGACACCAATGGAGAAGTGGAGCCTGAGAACGAGAAAGATTCTGAGTCCACCCAACAAATAGAATCTGCACAAGAGGCTGACCACCCCGACGGACAAAAAGAAAAAGAAGCCAAGCCAGAACAGGAGAAGGCAGCAGAAGATACTCAAAAGCCAGAAGAGAAAAAGGCAAGTGGATCTGAACAAGAGTCTGATAAAGAAGCAGATGCGGAAAAAGAGTCTACCACTACACATGAGACAGAACCTGAGCCAGAGAAGGAAGAAAGGTTGGCACCTGAAGAGATAGCAACACCGTCTACTTCTACTCAGCCAAAAACTACCGAGGCATTAAAGCCTCAGGATACCCAAGAAGAAAACCGACCATCTACCTCTACACAAGAACCACCAACAGTTACGACGCAGCATGAAGCCACACATGAGGTTGCAGGCACATCTCAGCTGGAAAGACAGGAGGAGTGGCAATCAAACGACGAGGTAATAGTCCAAGTCAATGAATATGCACGGCAAATGCAGGAAATGACGGAGAGACTTTGCTCAACAGCACTAAACCGCAACACAAAGGCCAAGGAGCTTGAGATGGTGATCGACGCTCTCCAAGGAGAGTTAGAAGACAGGATAACTATCATCATCGATAATCAAAGGTAGGTCAAGAGATGAAGGCAAAAGCGGAACAACATCAATTAGCCAGAGATAGGAAACAAAAAGAAATGGAGGAGTTAGGTGATCTACTCACTAAACTATCTGATGCCTGCAAAGCAAAATACGAGCAGCTGACAGAAGTTATGAATGAACTTCTTACGACATCTCTGTCAGATCAAAAAATTCAGGTGCAATTCGATGTTGCCAATGCCTTGTTACTATACTCTGAACAACGTATAAATGATCAGGCAATCTTCTTACGGCAAATCGGAGAAAATCCAGCCATGGCCTTGATCGAAGGAATTGACGAAGTGTACAAGGCACTAGAGAAGAAAAACAAAGAACTTGAATTGGAATTAAAGCTAGAACAGTCACAGCGCAAGGACCTGGCACTGATGCGAGTTCAAGGAGAGGAAGAGATTCTAAAGGAGATAGCAAAACTAAAGCAAATTAATCAACTCCTCAGAGATGGGAACTAGACATGCAGGAAGAGGCAGTCACTTCAAAGCCGCCACAGATTGACATACCCTCGGTCTTGTTTGCTGAGTTTGAGACACAGTCCACAGAAAAGCTGAGTGGTGATGAAGATTTTCAGATTAACATCACGGATGAAGACATAGTGTCAATGGTCCAACTGTCAAAAACTGAAGAAGACACACTGAAGGAGAAGATCACCCTAGAGATGGATGAGCAGTGGAAAGCTGCAATGGATTGGGAGTTGAGAGTTTTACACTTTGTCAACGTCACTCAACTCACTCCCAATCATTTCAACGCTCAATGGCATCAACAATCCCTACCGTACCCTCTCATCAAAGTGGAATTATTACAAGTGAAAGAAAGGCTATACAAAGATATGCAAGCAGATGGCGCAGATAAAGACCACCCAAAGTGGAGGCTAAGCTAGCTGAACAAGAATCGGAGATACCTGATTCTGTTCACAAGAGCACATGCAACCCTTCAAAGAGATCCAACCTTCTGTCCTATACCCAGAGTAAGGACATGGCAAGCGCATGAAGCATTGCATAAGAAGAGGCCAACTTGGCTTAACTTTCCCAGGCTGCCAGCTCCAGATAGAGGCCAAGCAACAGAGGAATACATGGTGAAAACCCTAACAGGTGCCATGTTTTTCTTCAAGAATTTACCAAACCTCTCTTGTGCCATGTTATGTAAGATCTACAAAATGTTGCTAACATGTATACAAGTTTTAATGAGCCTGAGCAAACAGGAGCCCCATGGCTATCATTTTTGGAAGAAACAAAGGCTTATGCTACGATCTGAGTGGCCAACCTTCAGAAGAAGTCCTTTATGGATTCTATGCTAGATGTATGTTCTTGCCATCGAATAATATGTTGGCCTTTGAAGAAGCATTCTACACTGGATTCTTCACCTAGAGAACGAAGATATTTGCACCGGTGATCAGTAATCTAACATCCAGGTTTGTAGGCTACTCAGCGGTGGAGCTGAAGAATAAAGTAACAATGCAATTTTTGCAAGTGCCTGACAAAGAAAGAAGAATCAGATACCAGAAGGCACTGGACACGATTAAAGACCGCCTCGCCAGCCGTCAACCCGAAGACTATTTCAGCCCATAAAGCTGTGTCAAGGGACGACACAGGCGAGGAGGGGGGAAATGTTAGCAGCAAGCTAATACGGACACCATTTTTCGAAGTTCTCTTTGTAAAACATTTATTATTCTGATAAATCAAGAATATTGTAACTCCTATTTTCTCGGATAAACTTTGTAATTAATGAGCCGGGGCTACAAGCTTCCAGATTGTATCAGCGAGTTATCACCCAGCTTTGGTAGAACTCCAGATTAGTAGTTTTGACCACCCGAAAACCTTGGCTAAGGTATAAAAGCCAATTTTTGTAAGTTTTTTATAAGTTTTTGGATAAGAAATACACAGCGTGAGCTAACAACTCTCACTTCTCTCCTTCTCGTGCTTCCTACTCCCTTTCCAGTTGTACATTGCGATTGCGTTTGTTGCATTGCAACCGCAGGTAAGAGCTCTACGCATTGACGTAAGCCATTCACAGTATTTTGTAGCTTTTGGCGTCGTCGATCCGTGGCCTAATTTCATCATAACTAGGAATTTAAACTTTTAAATAAAGAACTAAGCATAGGCGCTGTATTGGGGCATAATTGCTAAGAATTTAGATGCATTTTGGGTCAAAAACGACTAGGTCAAAAACGACTAGGTCAAAAATCCACTGCTGTTAATTATCACGATTTTGAAACTTGACCTAGAGTGGGGTTTGAGACCATAAGCATGTGTGCTTAGATCTTATTAACTTGTCCTAGAAGTTTCGTTACGTTTGGATGTCATTAGATGCTGTAACGGATGTGATTTGCTTGTCGATGAGTGATTGGCTTTTGGTGATTTCAGTCACTTGAGTGTAGCTTGAGTTAGATGCGAGTTGTTAGTTGTTTTTTGAGAGATTGACAACCTCTTGTAGCCCTATGCACTAGTCGAGTCAGCTTCATCCCATGGTTTGACAAATTAATCGTGGTTCTCACTAATAGTTCAATAAGATAGGATGGTGAGGTTAGAAATGCATCCCACATAGACGTCAAGCACAGGACATTTAGGAACAAGCACAGCAGGAATCCAAACTCAAAATATTAAAACGCAAAGAACAAGAAAAATTCCAGAGGAAAGAACAACAGGACGTTGTTATTGAGAATGCTCCAATAGCATCCATACAAACGGAAGCTACATGGTTAGGAGGAATGGAACTATGCATTTATTTACAACTTGCCGATGGCACCACCGAAAGAGCCTTAGTGGAAACAAAGGCCAAAGCTAATGTAGTTAACTACTCCACTTTCAAAAAAATCACGTAGGAACCTCTAATGTCCAACACTATGGGGTTCAAAGTAGCAAACAAAGGCACTATGGACAGTCTGGGCCACATAAATTTACCAATCACCATTGCTAGAAGCGTTTATCCACATCAATTTCATGTGGTCGAAGATCAACATCTTAACGAAGCAGTATGCGCACTTATCAAGCCATGCCAAACTGGCAGGACAATACTTTACTCCTCGAAAACGAGGGCCAATCTTTCGCCACACCATTTGTACAAACAGGCCATGTCTGGGAACCTCTACCATCGCCACATGCACCAGCTCAGTGCTACTCCACCACCATGGTCAAGGAAATATGGGTTAAAAAATCAATCATGAAAACCAAGCTTAGGAAATTGTGGATACCTAAACGAAAACCAATACACGTGAGCCTACATTGCCTATACAAAAAATTAAACCACCACAAATTGCCCACCACTGTCGTCACACGACCTAACCGAATGGACCACTATGTTCGACCTAACCGAATGGACCACACTGTCAAGTGGGTATGGCAACCAAAACAACCTCGCTTTCACAATGCCTCTTCTAGTGAATCGAAGCCCAGGAAATTTCGATGGCAACCCAGAAAAATCCAAAAAGCAACCCAACCATCACCATCAAAACTTTTGCCGGTCACAGTCAAACATAGAGCGCGTCTTCTCCAATTACTATTGTTCGCACCATGCAGCTTTTAGGGAACCTCGCCACCAACATCCACTGAACATATGGTTCGGCACCTCTCTCTTGCACAACATTTTTTTTCCCCATGCATATCCTCCATTAGCATCATAGAGCCATACTATACGGCTATGCATAGACACGCGCTTTGTTCCCAAGCACTCTGACACATGTTCGTCGGGGACAACTCACTCTAGGAAGGGGGAAAAATGCGACAGGATTATCATTTGTATATATTATTATTATCATCTTACTTCTTTTCTTTTCCTTTCCTTTCCTTTCTTTTTCTTTAAAAAATACACAATATGTTTTTCAGAGCTTGACAAACTCTTAGTTAGCATAATCATGAGCCATACCATCACCATCTAATACCAGAATAAGAGTATGTATAAAAGGGAGGCGACACTAATTTTGGCTAATTTTTGGCGGATTAATAATCATTGTAAATAATTTTCTTTTACAAAAAAGAAAAAAACAACAAATAATCAACAAAAAATTGATAAGTCGAGCCAGGTCGGAATTGACTTTTGAAAGCAAACATCGAAACTTCAAAGCGAGGAATTCAAACATGACAAATATGGAAAGATTTGACACAAGATGAATTTTGAGCCAACTTCTGAAGGATCAAAACTGCAGATCGACGCCATTCGTAAACCGAGTGTCAAAATGACGAACGGTTTGAACCGCATTTGATATGAACAACAAGATATGATCAATGGAGGTAAGTATAAATGGGGCTTTCCGGTTAGACTGAGAACATATAGTCAAATGGGGCAACATAAGCTCATTTGCATTCAGAGAGAGAGAGAGAGAGAGAGAGAGAGAGAGAGAGAGAGAGAGAGTTAGAGAGAGAGAGAGAGAGAGCCACAAGAGTATAGAGTTTCAAGAGTTTCTTCTGCCCACTACGACCTCCTCGGTGGATCTTACTACACCAAATTTGACAGGTATGATCATTAACCTTGCAAGAGCATGTGTCTGTGTCCCATACTGCATCAACAATGCCAAAACAACGGATCAAAGCAGTACAAGGTCACAAAATTGGCAAACTAACAGGGCCAATGGGGAAGTCCAAAACCCATCAAAAACCAGAAATATTTCGTCAGTAGACCCTAATTAGCTGACAGAATCAGGCAAGGTAAAAACAATAGAAAAAAGTGGTGGAACATGGATCACGATCCATGTTCCCCAAACCCTAAAATCATGGAAATTTCTACAAGAGCAACAATAGAGGGCCAGGAACAAACTCCTATGGCTGTCTTTTCAAAATGCATCCCAACATGGATCGCGATCCATGCCCCTTTTTGCCAAAATCAGGATAAAAGTGGCTCACTAGCTGGACAATGTATGAATAGTACTAGTGTTGCAAAATGATCACAAAAATTGCTCTAAAGATCATCAAACCCTCCTGGATTGCTACTTTCAGTCTGCAAATGGTCTTTTTTGGTCATTTTCATAGAAAAAAGGTGGAATCCTAGAGAAAACTTAGGAGAGGACAGATGTTGGGATACCAACAAGACCTATAAAGAATGGCTAAAGATAGAGTCTTGACAAATTTTCAAATCACTGCTAAAGTCAATTGGGAGACTTCACACTCTCCTTGGAGCCTATCAACAAGTAATTGTAACCTAAGGATGGTGGTAGGATCAAAACTAAGCAAAGGTTTACTTGCAAAATGGTGAAAATTGCAGGATTCAGTTTGTCTTCTCAAAAGGATTCAATGTCTAGTGGAATTTTCCAAGGAAGCACGGAAAGCTATGAACTACAGACCTAAATCATCAAAAATCAAAACAATGATAGATCTCAAGCAAAACAAGAGTGCAAAAAATGGCTGCCAGAAACAGATATGGTCAACACGGAAAAAACATGGCCATAAACTGAAAAATGGGGCAAACTAAGGAAAAACATGTCCAAAGTTGAAAATATTTCACTAGTGTACTAGGAAAACCTATGGGAACAAATGTGCATAAGAATTGTATCAAAATTCTGTCCAACATGGATCGCAATCCATTTACCTTTTTGTCCAATATAAGTAAAAACCATACCATCTGATTCAATATGTTCAAGAAAGCCAAGCCATGGAGTTTCAAGCCATTTGAATCCCAAAATCCACTTCAAAATGAAAAAATCTCTAAATCTGCAAATGGTTTTTAAAATTTAGCCCAAGTGTCAAACCATTGATCCAAATCCCAAAATGTTTGGACCAAGGCATAATCTAGATGAACCCTACCAGATGTTATCATCAGATTTCCAAAATGTTGCCCAACATGGATCGCGATCCATGTACCTTCAACCCTAAATCCAGAGAAAATTGGTTAGTAGCATCCCCATATGCCCAAGAATAACTTTCCAAAGTTAGAATTTCCATATACATCCCAACATGGATCATGATCCATGTTCCTTTTTTCCAAAATTCATTTGTTACATTACAGTCTTGTACCTATAGTAATCCTAGATGCACTGGTGAAATTTGGAGTAGTTTTGACAAAGTTATGCTCATTTTTTCATTCTATGGTCAAGTTTACACTTTCCAACAATTTTGATCAATGGCTAAAACCTATTTTCACATGCTAAAATTGGCAACAGGATGCCTCAAAGGAAAGCACAAAGGAAGTGGAATGCGCACCCTATGAGATAACCGATATCTCATCAAATGAGAAAGCTCACATTGCCGAAGAGGTACTTGAAGCAATTTTGATGAACATCTTCATCGGAAGGTTTCAAGCAGCAGACGGAGAAATTGTAAAGGCCACAATCTTTCCACAGGAAATGTGGACTTTGCACCAACAACCAAAAGTGCAAGCAGGGGACAGGTGCCTACAGCTAGACAACTTCTTACGACTCCCTCCTTGGGGAACGGACTTTAGACGAGCTCACGAGCTCATAAGTTCAATTCAGTACAATGCGGAAGCAACTTTGACAGACAAGGATAGGGCAGTCGTCAAGGTAAAGATCATAGCGGAACTTATTAATAAAGCCCTCCACCTGTCGCAAGGGACGCACAATCTCTTGCAGAAGACAAAGGCAATAGACAATGATAAAGCCTTTTTGAAGCAACCATGCCACAAGCTAGCGTATCAAGACCTGATCTCAGAAACTGAACTGCCATTGCACCTTATATCGCAACATTTCAAGGTGCAGAAGCTGCCTAGATACACCAAACCTTTGTTGCACATAACCGTGATAATGGCAATGGGCTTGGATGAAGGTAGGGTGGTCAGTTGTGACTTTGGCAGCTATCTTCCTTACACTATTGTGGAAGCAAACCTGAAAGGGAGTCAAAGAAGTAAAGCTTACATGAGTGGGGGACCAATGCTCACGCGTATAGCCTATCAGGCACTGGAGATGATCGAGGATCTACCATCTGCAGAAGCGTAGATAGATCTTATCCATAGATCTAAAAGAGTGGTAAGACCAGTGGCAGGACCTTCTACAAGGCCAAAACGAGAAGTCAAATAGACAAGGCAAAGAGAAACATTAAAGGATTCTGAGAGCAAGAAGATCGAGTCAGATGCTAGGAGTAGCCAGGAAGAAGGGTCCCACCCAAGAGACACTCCTTCGGAGTACCAGTCTTTAGAGGAGGAGCAGGACAACCCATGCACACTTGGATATACACGCTTGCAAAAGAAAGCTATGCATGTGGTGGAAGCTATTCCCATTACACATGCCAGGAGACCAATGGAAGAAGCTCAGGCATTGAGGGAAAGGCTCCACCAACAAAAGCAAGATCAAAAACAAACCTAAGGAACAGAAGTGGATGATGAGAAAGAAGAGGATGAAGCCCAAAATATTACGTTGCTACACAGGCAAACAGAGGCTTTAGAAAGGATCAAGCAACAGAAGAGGCAGGAAGCTGAGGAAAAATGGGAGATTGCCAACGCCATGCGGTAGCTGATTCAAAATGAACTCAAGTAAAAGATGGAGCAAAGGCAAAGAGAAGAATCAAAGAAGCCATACGTCGATGAACTCGAATTATCTGACGAATCTAGTCAAAGCGAAAAAGAGGAAAGTCGCTCACAAGGAGAGGAATAGCACAACACATAGGACCAACAAGGTCAAGACATTGGTTCTCCCAAGGATGCTGAGCCACTTCCAGAGACTTCGAAAAAAGAGGAAGGAGAAATTGCAGGATTGCCAGAACAAGAGTGGAGGAAAAGTAGACGGAACACAAAATGGATCAAGAAATGAAGTCCGCACAAACAAAGCCCGCCACAACCTCTGCTGCTCTAAAAGATTCGAAACAAAGAGAAAAGCAAGCAGAGGTGGCTGAACAATCGGATTAGGGCCAAAAGTCCAGCATATTCCAAGATCGCCACGCTCACAAGCGGCCATGGAGGAAGGAGCGAAGATAGTTAAATCCTTTGACATTGATGCTCACTTAGAGCAGATCAAGCTACAATTTCACTGTCAAAGGGCTCTTTACAATCTAAGAGAACTGGAGTTAGAAGATAACAAGAAGAAAGCATCTAAAACGACAGCAGAATCCTTGCAGCTAAAGCAACAAATAGAAGCACTAAAGAAGGCACACCTCCAGGCACAATCGGAGTTGCAGAGAGAACAAGAGAATGCAGCCTACTATTACAAGGAAGTGCAACAATTTAACGAGGCAAACTCCACATTGTAGATCGAGCAGCAACGTCTTGAGGAGGAGCTAACCAGAGAAAGAGAACAAAATGAGAAGCTACAAGGCTCATATGTGGTGGTTAGCAGATCTTTGACTCAACTCCTGGCCATACAAGAGACCCCCTCCTCCTCAATGACGACTGCAAGATCTACCTCCTTGAGTCAAGAAATCAAAGAGTTGAAAGAAGCCCTGAAAGAAGAGAAATATGACAGATAGATCATGACAGCAGGTCATAGGGCCCTACAACAGGCCAAGGATGAGGAAATCGGAGAATTAAAAAGGCAATTATCTGAGGCAATAGGGGATTTAGCAACTCTGAGATCAAATCAGCCAAAATATCAACAGGCCTTAGGGGAATTTGAACAGGGAGGATAATTCGAACAATCCACGTTTGAAGCTCATCAAACAGAGGTGCCCACTACCAGCAGTGAAAAAGGAATGCAAGAATATGCAGATCCAGCCACGACATCCACTTCGGAGTAAAAAAGGGATGAAATTTAGCGTTGGATCTCAGAAGTAAAGGACCCTTCCCACAAGGTTTATATGCAATATGAACTGAAGGTGCTAGAATCGGATGCCCTCCTCATGATGACTGCAGATGAGGTAGTAAAGAATCATGGGCATGAGACGATCATACTGCCATTGATGCAACAAGAAGTTAAATTATGGCAGCAAAAGATGCTCCCCGAACTTGAACCAAACAGCAGAGGGGACTACACAGAGGTTCCTGTTATGGCCCTTCACATTCAAGCAATCATAGACAATCAACCCCTTTGGCGGGAAAAATGGTTTGATCAGCAACCAACCGATGAAACCTATTACAGGAAATCTCCCCAGCATCTCAGGATCCACCCTACTTATTGTCCCATCAACAGACGACGATCCTTGGATAGTTTTTATATTTGGCAAAGCAAAAGACCGACAATGCTAAACTACCCGGTAATCACAAAGCCTCTCAATAACAACCCACTATCCGAGTAGTACATGATTCAAACTCTAAAAGGGGTAATCAACATGATGAAAAAGATCCCAGATCTCGCCTGTCAGATGCTTGTAAAGATTGCCAAAATGCTCATCGCATGCATTATAGCTTTCAGTGATATCAAAGCAGTAGAGCATCCCTAGCAAGTTTTTGTCGAAGGTACGTGGGGCATTTGCTAGAATATGGAGACATAAATCCCAAGCAGGAATGTCATCATGGGATTGTACGCAAGATTCATGTTTCTGCTCTCTCACATGCAGACCTTTGAAGAGGCTTTCATGACAGGCTTCTTCAAAGTGGACTCTTCCATATTCAACCCAATGACAAACGATCCGCCAACCCGCCACATCACCTACCAAAGTAACCTCAGTAATAATCCCTTCAGAGAGCTAGCCACCAAAGTCGAGATTGAAGCAAGAGCTCAGAAATTCAAAAATCTCACTGCAACACTCGAAAGAAGGCAGTAGACTTTCTCAGAGACAACTTGCACCAGGACGTGCAATGAATAGGAAGGGGGGAATGTTTGGTGGATACAGGTATATACACACGTATGCACACCAAACCCTGTAAGCACTCTATTGTTTTGAAGAAAGCCATGTAATTCAGCCTAGGATAAGTTGTAACTGTGATGTAATTAGACAATACCCTCTCTACTTCTTCGAGTCTACACCCTTGTAAGAGGCCAATGGTCGTGGGAAAGCCCCCTTAACTTTTAAAGTCAAAACCCTTAGTTTTGAGGGGAGATTTATCATTAGCTTCAAGAATCAAAAACATGCACTGTGGAGGCCTCTTACGACTACAACTTGTAATCTTCTTTTCTCTTGAACTGGTAATCAGAATTTGTTTTCGAATAACACATTGCGTTCCTTGTCACCTGCTCTACAATCTATGTGTGATCATTTCCAATCCTATTATGGTTTGTTACGCATTGTTTGTGAGCTAAATGTATTGATTTGGAGGTTAAAATAATTGTTTTTTATGTTTTGACCATGGATAAGTGTTTCTATGCTTAAGAAAGACCTTCCCAAGTACTTCTGTTTCATTTTTTTGCATATTTTTTGTGATGGATCGTGATGTATGTACCTTCCCAGATGGTGACAGAACATGGTAGGATTGAGCACTTAAGTGTTTGATACCTCTCCTTAAGTTTCATGGCATTCTGGATTCATTTGGATGCCGAAAAGGCGTGATGACCTAGAGTGCTCAGATTGGATGCATACTAATTGTCTGACTAGGAAGTGGTTGATTTGCTTTTGTCATAGAACGAGTAGCCCCTGAGTTCACTTTGGTGAGATTGACACTCACATTAAGTCTCCGTGTCCCATCCCGAGTCGCTTCCTTACATATTAGTACAAAAGAGCTATGTTGTAGACGTCCGTCTTGCGGCGACCCGCTAACACATGTTTTTAGCTTCTTTGGGTGTTTTGTGTGATGGTCCAAGTGACACTTATGAAGCAAAGAGAGATAGGATCTATGTAACACTACAGGCTACTATGTTCAAAGATTACCATGTTATGGTCATAAAACCATACAATGGGTATCCTATTTCCCTTGGTCATAGAGTCCCAATATAGATCGTCTACAATTATATTTTGGTCACCAATGGCCTTGGGGCCATTGAGTATTCTTCACTTGTAGAACATCAAGATGTTAGAGGGCACCTTTGTCACCCTACGGCCATAAATCCATAGGGCTGTCTAACTATGATCTATGTTATTATGAACCCATAAGCCCCTTGGTCCTTAGGGTTCTAATATACCAATACATAAAAATAAAGTTTCAATACGTCAGGCTCAAAACAAAGCATGTTATGGTCATAAAAATCAGAGGGTACCCTCTATGCTTCCACAACCAAAGGGTGTCAACATGGATTCTCTAGAAGGACACTTAGTCCACCATTATCCTTGGGGCCATTGGATACTTTTCATATGTATTATGTTATTATCTTGATGGGAACCTTGGCGACCCTATGGTCTTAGGTAAATAAGGCTTCAACAAACATAGAAGGCACCCTTTGTCATTAGGATCTACATAATGTTAAGTAAATAGGCAAAGGAGTTGTTTCACTAAACTATATCATATGGTCCAAAGGCTATAGATTAGTTATTTTTATGTATAAAGTAATCCATAAATGCTATGTGGCCTTAGTTCCATATAGTGGTATGTACAAAAACCACCCTATGGCCTTAGGGCCGTAGGGTGACACATTCAAAAAGTACATGCAAAAAGTAGGGTGACACTTTTGCATGTAGGGTGCTACATGCAAAAAGTACCCTACAATGTTGAGTTTTTAGAGTTCTCTCTTTTTTATGCCTGCAAAAGTTATCCTACAATCCAGAAGTTTTACAATACTCCATATATTTCCTATGGCCTTAGGACCATAGGGTGACACATTCAAAAAGTACCCTACTACAATCCCAAGGTTATAGAGTTCTCTCTATATTATATATTCAAAAAATCCTATCTATATGGCCCTAAAGACAAATATAGACAATTTTAGGCTCTTAGAGATTCTTAAAGATACCAATACAAAGCCATAGGATAAAATATGGTTTTCTTAAAGAAACTTATTATCAGCACTCTCTACTCTAGAAATTCTATGGCCCTTGGGCCACATGGTACAAATATAGAGGTGCATCCTATAGGCCTAAGGCTATAAAGTTTTCTCCATTTTATACCTATAAAAAATTTCTCATCCATATATCCCTAAGACCATGAAAAGGTGTATTCTAAGCTGTTTAAAGTCTTCAAGACACATAAAGAGAGTACCTATGTAGTTTTCTTTGAGCAACATATGATCATTGTCATGTGTCCCAAAAAAACAGAGTGTCAATGTAAAATCTTTCCCAGAGTATTTAGGCCATTCAAGGGCACCTATATGGGCACCATGGTAGACCTATGGTCCTAGGGCCATAAGATCTCTCATTAGAATAGAGGTAAACATATGATTGCTCATTAGAATAGAGAGAAACATATGGCTCTATGGGTAGAGGGTGACCTAGGTTCAATGTAAAATCTCTGAATGAGAATTACGCCATTCAATGGGATCCCTATGGCCCTAGGACCATAGGATCTCTCATTAGTATAGAGGACAACATATGGATCTTGAGCTTGTACATTGTTACCCTATGGCCCTAAGGCCATAGGATCTCTCATTAGAATATAGGGAAACTTATAACCTACGTATGATCAACATCACATGTCCTAGAAAACATAGTGAGAGTCCCTATGTCACTAGGGACATAGAGTGAAATATAGAGGTGCAAAAACATGAGTTGTGGTCCTTCAAGTTCAGAACAAAGCACATTATGGTCATAGGATCATATAGAAAACACCCAATAATTCTAAGTCTAAATTTTTCCAATGTAGAGGGTCTAATGGGTATAAATTACCCTATGGTCCCAAGACTATAGATTTTTCTTTTTTTAATTACATATACAAAGAAAACGTCTTATGGACCTAAGACCATAGAAGACATATCTTAAGCTCCGAAGCAGTCTTCAAGATACCTACAAATTTCACTCTATGACCCTTATGCCATAGAGTAAAATGTGTTTTCTTTCAAGAAACCTATTATCAACACCTTGTAGTCAAAGTTGACCATACAACCATAAGGCCCTTTAGGGTGGTTCTATGTTTTCCACTAACTATATTGCAATGACATCCTTGGTCTTATTAAATGTATTTTGAGATATCTATTAAGTTTATTTTGAGATGGAAAACTTGTCATTTGGAAACTCTCTAATTTTCTTCCAAGAGTGTGGCAAAGCTAACAATAGGTGTCTTTTAAAACTTGCAGATCTTCAACACAATATTGCGATTGACAAAGTTTCACATGAGATTGTTGGTACAAAGGATTTTCAACCTACTAAACCTATTGAGATTGAGGCTAACAAAGTTTCACCTGAGATTGTTGGAACAAATAATTTTCAAGAAATCGAACCTTTTGAGAAAGAATCTATAGATTTCCATAGTAACCAGAGAGTTCTTGAAGAAGTTGACAAAAATCTACAAGTTTTTAAAGGTCAAGAATTGTAGCCATTGGAGAAGAATTTTAGAGTGATGCTATGGAAGTATAAGATTCTATGGATCTCTATAGCGGCCAGAGAGTTCTTGAAGAAGTTGACAAAAATCTACAAGTTCATGAAGGTCAACCATTGCAGCCATTGGAGAAGAATTTGAAGAGTGATGCTACGGAAGTAGAAGGTGATGCATAATATACAAGGTCAAAAGAAGAATCCATCCATAACATTTTAGTAGCTCAAGATATGGGAACTGGGACAGACCAATGCTAACTATAATACTGAGCTTCGGTGTATTGCTTTTGAGACAATGCAGGCACAAGTCCAAAAAAATTAAGAGCTTAAATTTTCAACATGAGTATATTTTTTTACGACTAGGATGCATTGAGTTTTTAACGACTCTACTTAGTAATTTCAATGTTGGGATATGATCAGTTGTTGCTAATGATACACATGTAATGGACATCGTCAAGATTCTAGAGAAGGAGGCTGGAGAAAAGTTTCCATTCTTTCTGATTTGGAGACAAAGCCAATGTCAAACATGTTAAGAATCAAGAATCACTTGCCCAGATAATCCAGGAGTAGAAGCACTTTTCAAGCCATTGGCTATTGCATCAACAAAATTTGAGATTGATGCAAAAAGAATGCTTCTAGTAGATGATGCATCATTAAAGGGATGTGTTAATCCTGCATTGAATTGTATTTTTCCACCATCATTCAATGTTGATGAGGAGGATAATATCCTCCTTGGGGATTTGCTACCATATATTCAACTCTTCATCATGTCAATGACATTCACATAATTACCAGATCTTATTTGTATGGACAAGCACCAATAGTGCAAGGACATGAACTTTATGATCATCTTTACAAGGTTGTTGCATAGTGGCAAGAGAAAAAATTTGGTTTGTCTAGGGAAAATCTACTCCACACGCAGACTATTAGAAGCTTTTTGTCCTCTTGACGATGAAAAAGGTGCAACATCTAGCAATAGTGGAATGTCCACTCAAAGTCATGACAAGAAAACCCTAACGATTGATCGAGAAAAAGTGAGGCTTTTAAAGAGCAGGAAACCTTTATTAGCCTTAAAAGGTATTTGAAAGGCCCCTGGTGGGACTGCCTAGGAATGAACCTCCCATTAAATAGACCCTTGGGCCTCATTCCCTATCCACACTTGCAGCCGGCCCCTTGGGCCTGGTCCTTGACCATTGTGCATTGCCCTTGGCATGACATTACTCCCTCCTTGGAGAAGTGTTCTGGTCCTTGAAAACAAGAATGATGATACACTAATGCTTTCCATAGTGGCATTCTGCAGAGATGCAGTTGTTTGCTTAATTAAAACACGGTTCAGTAGGAGGTTAAATGAAACCAAGAGTAGCATCTTGATTTTCCATATTGTTGTCATGTTGCAACCGTCTTGGTGTAACTATCGCATAGATAATATAGCATGTACACTACATTTAGAACTCACTTGAGTAGCTAAATGAGTTATCACAACTAAGATGTACTCCAAGAGCACCTCTTTTCACTTTCCTTGAAAGTAATTTGTTGACATAACTCAACAGCCAAGTTTAAGTCCTTGACTGGTTCTCAAATTTCATCAGTAAAACAACCCCACCATAGCTAGTGTTCAAGGTTGAGAACTTGACCTATACGTCAAGAGACTAAACCTAGTCACAAACATGATGTACGTAGGGTAAGCAAACTCCAACTAGAGCAAGAAGTTCTTACTAACTAGATTGCTTGGGGCTAACGTACGCACTTTTTATATCCTTCAGCTCAAGATTACACTTTGTAATCTACATATCCCCTTGGATAACTAACAATATTTAGGTGTCTTCCCACAGTTTACACACAGTCTTCCCAAATGACTGATAAACGGGGAGCACTATATTGTACAACATTGCTGAGGAATCAAAAATGTCCTACATAACCATCTTAGCTAACTTGAAAGATCCACAAGCACCCAAACCAAGCCATGACCTCTATTGGTGATTGGTAGACCCAAAACTAATCTCATAGAGATACTATACCTAGTGTGCAAAATGCTTCATAGCACTCATGTGATGAATATGCTTGCCGCTCCAAATCAGCCTTTGCTAAACACTAGGGCCCATAACACCTAGTGTGCATGCATTTAGAAAAAAACAAATCCAAACCTGTATATTCATGATGATCCTTGCCAATACTTATGGCGAATGTGATGCTCCTAGCACACATTAAAGAGAAATGTAAAGAGTTCTGAAAAAAACTAAATACTTATTACTGCAATAATTTGCAAGCCTTGCTAACACGTTTGAACCATAATTGAAGGTAAAACATTAATCACTTCTAGGGAAAAACAATGAAACCTTTTCATTAACAACTCAGAGCCTTGTATAAACAACCATCTGTATACTTGTACCTTAACAAGTCATGTTTAAGTATCCATCAATTTTTGGCCATCGAAATCGCTCCTGATACGTCGTGCTGAAAATGGCCGAGAAAAGAGATATGACCAGCACCTAGGGACTTTGTCGTGACACATACTTCAGTACAAAGACTCATATTCTTCACATGTGGAATATGTCTCATGTAAGGTGTCTGAAAAAAGAACATCCTTCAAGCCACAGGATGTACTTGTTCGTGGAGGTAATTGCAAACACTCTACGATGGGAATGAGAGGGACCCTCATTAGCCTTGCTCCACACTGGCTAAACCAAACTCCTTGAGTTCCTATACCATGTTGTATCCCATGTGACAACATGTGCCAAATAAACCCTACAAGTGGGTCTATAACTGCATAATGTAAAAAATATATGTTGGACACTACAGCCCAAAATACTTTTGTTCCGACATGCCCTTGGCATGTCTTTGAAACATGCAATCAATAAATGCGTACCTAGGGATTGAACTTAATGTTCACTTACCTTTATGCAAATGTTGAACTAAATATTCACTTACCCGTATTCAACTGCACAGGAGCACGTCTTCCACCTGTGAAGAGGTAGTCACACAAATGGAAAAATTAGTGAAAAACAAGTAACACTGCATTGGGAACCCTGGGTGTTGCCTTTGCACTCCAGACCCTTGGGTTAGAATCTACATGGTTGAACCCCTTGGTAAGACCCTTTATAAAAATTGCTCAACTAGTATGTAACGGTAACCAACATAGTCGACTGTATACAAAATGATTGGAATCAGCTTGAAAATTTGAATTTGTCCCATACCCCGTGGTAAATGGCCGACGTCTTTCCTTGAAAGTATAACTGGGATAGATCAAGTTGTGATTCTCGATGCCTATGCGGTAATTTCATAATCACGCACTGGGTATCACCCCAAAATTGTGCTTCCATAGATACTCATAGTGCTATAGAGAGAACGAGATATCTATATGAGTGAGATGCCTAGCTCTGATCAATAGCCATGCTGTCTCAATTGTGTGCTGCTGCTAGACCTCATGGTATAGATCAGTTGATGTGAGTTTTAAGAGTAACAGAAACTCAACTTGAGTGTGGCACTAACAAACATGTAGTGCTAACAGAACACTCAAAACATCTATAATGTCGAGACTCATGCTTGCCATTGATATCGATGGGGACTTCACTGGGTACTGATGTTAAAGATGGAGAACAATCACCCAGGAAATGCTTATAAGTTCAATAATGGAAACAAACACTCTATTACAGATGTAACGAGCCCCGCATCAAAGAATTGATAGACCGAAAAAACTTGTATGTTTACACGTACATGGAGGGCAAAAGTATTCACGTGGTCATAATGGACAAGTATGGCCAAAAGTACTCTCCAATGGATCATAAGGAGTTAGAGAGATATACATATTTTGGAGGACCACTCCACCAATACTATGTAAATCCGGAGGAAGTAAAAACCACACATTAGGAAAGTTTTGAACTCATTTTTGGGCCTTTTAAGAGTGCCACATCATCAAAGTTGTACAAAAGAAAGCAACCCGGTAGACCCCTCTAAGTATTTCTCAGAACCCCATGATATGACCTATCATTGGAAAGATTTTAAAAAATGGATTCTAAAGAGATAAGGTCCGAAAAGTTTGAATGACTTCTATGAAAGTTATGCCATTTTTTTTCAATCAACCAATTTTTGTTACCGTTACAGTAATCTAAAATCACCTTTTTCTAGATCTATATGAAGGCAATGTCCGATACATGCATGCTATATATCAATAGATAGCATTTGAAGAGTAGATTCTAAATATCCAACCTCCAACAAGTTTGGATCTTATTTACAAAAATTTTACCAATCCCCACTTTTTGAAACCTATGCCACATCAACAATTCTTACAAGGCCCAAAAATGAGCTCAAAATTTTCCTAATGGACTACTCACACCAGACCTAAGACTGTACCCATGAGCCCCTTGAAAACCAAGGTGGAGGATTCTTATGAACATGAACGAGTCCCAAAAATAGAACCTTTAGGATCGACGGCGTCTAGGGATTCCATGAACACACATAAGGGCAGTACTATTCCTGACATCACTTACACCACTAGAATCCCTCCGATTATTACACGAGATCGACTTGATGAACGTAGAGCGGATATGATAACACTGCTAGTACCAAGAGGAGATTATGAACCTAGAGAAGCCACACCAAGAAGACCAGGAGTTGTTAGAATGGTTGCAAAGGCCAGACGTATGCGACCATCTCAGGTGGCAAAATGCGTACCCAAAAGAGATCTGTATGCCCATGTTTCAATCTTCAAACAAGTGTTGAGAGCGGAACAGGTAACGTATTTCCACACTCAATATGAAGGATTTGGGTTGACATTAGAAGGTACTGCTTTGGCTTGGTTCCAACCATTAAACAGCTTGGAATTCCCAAGTATTGAGCAACTTCTCCGAGAATTCACTGAGGAATTCTAAAAAAGGGGGATCAAGCATAACACTATCTCCTAGATCTATGCATTTAGGCAAAAGGAATAAGTGAAAGTGAAGGAAGCATCACTTCGTTTCAAGAAGTACATAGAAAGATGCCCTGCTTAAGAACTACCTCAGGATGAAAGACTATCAGTCCTTTTCATAGAAGGATTGCGAAATGACATACTCAAAAAGGACTTGCACTTGAAGGCGTGTGTAACTTTTGAGCAAGTCGCAAAAGAGGCGTTGTATCTTGTAGATAACTGCAAGGCATATGGGGAGGTGACTGAAGACAAAGCACCACTAGTGAGTCCACGACAAAATTGGGAGGGCAAAACCCAATTGTGCCAGATGTTGATCCAATCATCGAGGAAGTGATCAGGAGGATAAACCAAGGAAACGGGACAAACTCAAACACACGACAACCGCCCACCTGAAAATGCGATACTTGTGGAGGAGATCATCCAACCCAGTGGTGCAACCTTCAACAAAGGCCAGGAGTAAACGCACAGCGAGTATTGAAATGGTGTGCTACAGAACAAAAATGGACAAACCATGAAAATCACGACTGTTTCTATAATCGGAACTATGTTAGAGAGAGACAATACGGACCACGTGAAGGACAACAACTTCCGCCCCCTCCAAGGTACCAAGTAGGGCCAAATAACGCAATCTTGGGGCACCCTAAACCCTAAACCTATGTTGGGAACCTCCCTTACCCCAGGAAAATAGGGCTATGGTAAGGATTTGTCAACCCATAGAACCACCTTCTGATCAGAGTATGGTCCAAGTAGTCTCATACCGAGAATATTCAGACAATACTTATGAGAGGGGATTTGATGGGAATGCATATGCTCTAGAGGGACATAATCCATGGATAATTCCGAAAGAGATATCCAAGCCCTCATACATAGCACAACCAACTAAAAACCATTATTTGGTCAATGAGAATATGCTCCTGTTCATGGAAAATCAGGGCTATAAACCTAGGGGCTACCCTCCTAGAACAAGAAAACCAATGGGAGCTCCACAAGCTTCTCCACCACCTGTAGGACCATGCTATGAATGTGGCGGTGATCATTGGGCTAGAGTTTGTCCAAAGAAATGAGAACGGGTGAAACTTTTTGGATTCTATGACGGATGCCATCTCATTCCACACTGTCCAAAAACCCCCAAAAACAAAGGAAAAGCAACCATGAACAAAATGGGGATTGTGCCAAGCTCAAGTGGATCAGAAACAGAACCGAACATTCCGATAAACGAGGTCACTAGAGCTCAAAGCATGTGAGGCAGCAAGGAACGTCCCAGCCAGCTAAACAGAGATAGAAAACTTGTCTCTCCAAACCCCTAGGAAATCATGGAAGGCAAAATGAAACAAGATGAAAGCCAAAGAGAAAAGAAAAAAATGGTATTGGAAACCAAATTGCAAAAAACAGAGGAACAACTTCAAAGGGAAAGAGACCTTAAGGGCAACAACAAGATAAAAAAACCATCGGATCTACCATCAGGAGGGTCGGTCTTGGTAGACAAGGTGTTCGAACCTTTGGACACAATTCTGAAAGCTTATGAGGTAAGGCTATGAAGGGGATCGGGGAGCACCACAGACGGAGAGTGAGAGAGAGAGAGAGAGAAGGAGACACACACACGATGTGGGTGGGGAGACTGTGAAGTGGCAGCTCCCCCTATACATTATACTCACTATAAGTATAGGGTAACAGTGGGCGGACGCCCATGACCTGGGCGACCGGTCAAGGCACATAGGCCTTAACCCCAACAACCTCCCACTTAAAGGCCAATGTGCCTTTAAGCAAGATCTACTAGTGTACAACTAATAGAAGGTGAGATATTCTCTCAACCTATGCCCATTGACTCTCGATGAGCTAGTGCATCCGGCTCTACTGATAGACAAACATCCCGCTGTGGAATCCACACAGAGCTAGCTCCAAGCTTCACAAAGAGTCTATAAGAGCTTATGCACTCCTGCAAGTATCGGTCCAATACCTGCAAACCTCCCCTATGCTCTATGCCGAGATCAGTCATCGAACAACTAATCAACCCTGCTGCAAATGCTCCCACTGCAGCTGCTATGTCGGGCCTCGAGATCAGCATCTCGTACATGAGGACACTGAATGTTGATGCAACCCTAGCAACCTCTGCCACCTCCAACTCAGAACTCAACTCATGGCAATCTTGTCCCCTATCATAGAGACCATGGCACTCTGACTCCGAGCTGTGGAGTGACTCCTCGTGCCCACCACATATCACATGTGTACCAAGAGTATCCATCTGTCCTGAATCTGCATCAAGCTCTGGCATAAGCATATCAAGAAATGACGCCACAATAGCCAACATCTCAGCATCCATGTGAGTCATCTCTGTCATCACCTCTAATGACTGATCCTGTTGTGACTCACTAGAGCTATCCCGCTCTACCTGTGCATCCGTAGACGCAACCTGCACAACAAGGTCACTGCTCTGCACTCCATGCAAAGCATCCTGCAACCCACAAGCAAAAGAGACTCGCCTGCTCTTTTGCTCTCTACCTGGCTGCATGATAACAGAGACAACACCATCTCTCCCATGATCCACATGCAATGGGTAACCTGTACCACTCCTGGCACCTCTCGCAATCACTAGCGAACCCAAATGCATCACAAAATCTCGCTCTCATAGCGAAATTTGACATCCACAATCTCTAAGCTGACCAATCGAGATCAAACTCACTGTCAAATCTGGTACATAGCGCACATGTCGTAACAAGTAAGATGCACCACTCGGTAATGACAGTCTCACATCTCCTGCACCTGCTATCGCATGCACCGATCCATCGGTCAAACGTACACTGCCAAGCATCCCGCTAGAATAGCTACAAAACCATTCACAATGCTGCGTGACATGGAACATAGCATCTGCGTCTAGCAACCACTGAGAAGGGAGTGCACTATCCACATGTATAGCATCTCCTTCATAGCTCGAGGTAAAAGTGACATCCCCGTCACTAATATACTCCGACACTACATCTGCCTCAACTGTCAAAGCAATTGAGTCCATGGCATCACAACATACATCTCTGAGACTGTCATGTCTCCTACGATGTTGCATACGACAAAAACAGCGTCGTATAACGTGTCCAGAATGACCACAATACCAACATGTCACCTGTCGATGTACTCGTGAATGTACATGTCTCACATGAGTCCTTGATGACTCAGATCTATCATACATATCATGTAATCTGCGCCAAGGTGCTCTCAAAGTAGTCTCATACATAACAAGAGCATATACAGATTCCGCAAGGTGCAAAGAGAGTGTAGATAGTGCCATCTCCTCTAACTCCTGCCACTGATTGTCAAACATGGTTGAAGGTCTACCTGCATCACCACTCAATGGTCGATGCAACCCTCGCTGTGTCAATGCATCAAGCATACACTCTCTCCATGTTGCAAAGTCTGACCCATCAAACATTCACATTTCGGAGAGATCATAATCTGAGCGATCACCTGTCTCTGCCATGAGCACAATGTAGCAAACTAGAAAGAAAAACCACCTCACCAACAACACCTGGGTGCAATTAGATGTTGCCAATGCCTTGTTACAATACTCTGAACAGCGTATAAATGATCAGGCAATGTTCTTACGACAAATCAGAGAAAATCCAGCCCTGGCCTTGATCAAAGGAACTGACGAAGTGTACAAGGCACTAGAGAAGAAAAACAAACACCTTGAATTGGAATTAAATCTACAACAGTCACAACACAGGGACCTGGCACTGATGCGAGTTCAAGGAGAGGAAGAGATTCTAAAGGAGATAGCAGAACTAAAGCAAATTAATCAACTCCTCAGAGATGGGAAACCATACATGCAGGAAGAGGTAGTCACTTCAAAGCCGCCACAGATTGACATACCCTCGGTCTTGTTTGCTGAGTTTGAGACACAGTCCACAGCAAATCCGAGTGGTGATGAAGATTTTCAGATTAACATCACGGATGAAGATATAGTGTCAAAGGTCCAGCTGTCAAAAGCTGAAGAAGACACATTGAAGGAGAAGATCACCCTAGAGATGGATGAGCAGTGGAAAGCCGCAATGGATTGGGAGTTGAGAGTTTTACACTTTGTCAACGTCACTCAACTCACTCCCAATCAGATCAACGCTCATAGGCATCAACAATCCCTACCGTACCCTCTCATCAAAGTGGAATTATTACAGGTGAAAGAAAGGCTATACAAAGATATACAAGAAGATGGCGCAGATAAAGACCGCCCAAAGTGGAGGCTAAGCTGGCTGAACAAGAATCCGAGATACCTGATTATGTTCACAAGAGCACCTGCAACCCTTCAAAGAGATCCAGCCTTCTGTCCTATACCCAGAGTAAGGACATGGCAAGCACATGAAGCATTGCAAAAGAAGAGGCCAACTTGGCTTAACTTCCCTAGGTTGCCAGCTCCAGATAGAGGCCAAGAAACAGAGGAATACATGGTGAAAACCCTAATGGGTGCCATGTCTTTCTTCAAGAGTCTACCAAACCTCTCTTGTGCCATGTTATGTAAGATCTACAGAATGTTGCTAACATGTATACAAGTTTTAATGAGCCTGAGCAAACAAGAGCCCCATGGCTATCGTTTTTGGAAGGAAACAAAGGCTTATGCTACGATCTGAGTGGCCAACCTTCAGAAGAAGTCCTTTATGGATTCTATGCCAGATGTATGTTCTTGCCATTGAATAATATGATGGCCTTTGAAGAAGCATTCTACACTGGATTCTTCACCTAGCGAACGAAGATATTTGCACCGATGATCAGCAACCTAACATCTAGGTTTGTAGGCTACTCAGCGGCGGTGGAGCTGAACAATAAAGTAACAATGCAATTTCTGCAAGTGCCCGACAAAGAAAGAAGAATCAGATACCAGAAGGCACTGGACACGCTTAAAGATCGCCTCACCAGCCGTCAACCCGAAGACTATTTCAGCCCATAAAGCTGTGTCAAGGGACGACACAAGCGAGGAGGGGGGGAATGTTAGCAGCAAGCTAATATGGACACCATTTTTTGAAGTTCTCTTTGTAAAACATTTATTATTTTGATAAATCAGGAATATTGTAACTCCTATTTTCTCAGATAAACTTTGTAATTAATGAGCCAGGGCTACAAGCTTCCAGATTGTATCAGCCAGTTATCACCCAGCTTTGGTAGAACCTCCAGATTAGTAGTTTTGACCACTCCAGATTAGTAGTTTTGACCACCCAAAAACCTTGGCTAAGGTATAAAAGCCAATTTTTGTAAGTTTTTTATTAGTTTTTGGATAAGAAATACATAGCGTGAGCTAACAACGCTCACTTCTTTCCTTCTCGCGCTTCCTACTCCCTTTCCGGTTGTACATTGCGATTGTGTTTGTTGCATTGCAACCGCAGGTAAGAGCTCTACGCATTGACGTAAGCCATTCACAGTATTTTGTAGCTTTTGGCGTCGTTGATCTGCGGTCTAATTTCATCATAACTAGGAATTTACACTTTTAAATCAAAAACTAAGCATAGTTGGGGTATTGTGGCATCATTGCTAAGCATTTAGATGCATTTTGGGTCGAAAACGACTAGGTCAAAAATCCACTGCTGTTAATAATCACGATTTTGAAACTTGACCTAAAGTGGGGTTTGAGACCATAAGCATGTGTGCTTAGATCTTATTAACTTGTCCTAGAAGTTTCGTTACGTTTGGATGTCATTAGATGCTGTAACGGATGTGATTTGCTTGTCGATGAGTGATTAGCTTTTGGTGATTTCAGTCACTTGAGTGTAGCTTGAGTTAGATGCGAGTTGATAGTTGTTTTTCGAGAGATTGAGAACCTCTTGTATCCCTATGCACTAGTCGAGTCAGCTTCATCCCATGGTTTTACAAATTAATCGTGGTTCTCACTAATACTTCAATAAGATAGGATGGTGAGGTTAGAAATGCATCCCACATAGACGTCAAGCACAGGACATTTGGGAACAAGCACAGCAGGAAGCCAAACTCAAAATATTAAAACGCAAAGAACAAGCAAACTTCCAGAGGAAAGCACAACAGGACGTTGCTATTCAGAATGCTCCGATAGCATCCATACAAACGGAAGCTACATGGTTAGGAGGAATGGATCTACGCATTCATTTACAACTTGCCGACAGCACCACCGAAAGAGCCTTAGTGGAAAAAAGGGCTAGAGCTAATGTGGTTAACTACTCCACTTTCAAAAAAATCACGTAGGAACCTCTAATGCCCAACACTATGGGGTTCAAAGTAGCAAACAAAGGCACTATGGACAGTCTGGGCCACATAAATTTACCAATCACCATTGCTAGACCGTTTATCCACATCAATTTCATGTGGTCGAAGATCAACATCTTAACGAAGTAGTTATTCTAGGAGTGCCATGTATGCGCACTTATCAAGCCACGCCAAACTGGCAGGACAATACTTTTCTCCTCGAACACGAGGGCCAATATTTCGCCATGCCATTTGTACAAACAGGCCATGTCTGGGAACCTCTACCATCACCACATGCACCAGCTCAGCGCTACTCCGCCACCATGGTCAAGGAAATATGGGTTAAAAAATCAATCATGAAAACCAAGCTTAGGAAATTGTGGATACCTAAACGACAAACCAATACACGTGAGCCTACATTGCCTATAGAAAAAATTAAACCACCACAAATTGCCCACCACTGTCGTCACACAACCTAACCCAATGGACCACTATGTTCGACATCCAAACACTGTCAAGTGGGTATGGCAACCAAAACAACCTCGCTTTCACAATGCTCAAGAAATTTCGGTGGCAGCCCAAAAAAAAATCCAAAAAGCAACCCAACCATCAGCATCAAAACTTTTGCCAATCACAGTCAAACATAAAGCGCGTCTTCTCCAATTACTATTGTTCGAACCACGTAGCTTTTAGGGAACCTCGCCACCAACAGCCACTGAACATATTGTTCGGCACCTCTCTCTTGCACAACATTTTGTTTCCCCATGCATATCCTCCATCAGCATCATAGAGCCACACTATACGGCTATGGACAGACACCCGCTTTGTTCCCAAGCACTCTGACACATGTTCGTCGGGGACAACTCACTCTAGGAAGGGGGGAAAATGCGACAGAATTATCAGTTGTATATATTATTATTATCATCTTACTTCTTTTCTTTTCTTTTCCTTTCCTTTTTTTTTTCTTTAAAAAACACACAATAAGTTTTTCAGAGTCTGACAAACTCTTAGTTAGCATAATCATGAGCCATACCGTCACCATCTAATACCTGAATAAGAGTATGTATATAAGGGAGGCGACACTAATTTTGGCTAATTTTTGGCGGACTAATAATCATTGTAAATAATTTTCTTTTACAAAAAAGCAAAAAACAACAAATAATCAACAAAAATTTGATAAGTCGATCCAGGAAAGTCGGAATTGACTTTTGAAAGCAAACGCCGAAACTTCAAAGCGAGGACTTCAAACATGACAACTATGGAAAGATTCGACACAAGATGAATTTTGAGCCAACTTCTGAAAGATCAAAACTGCAAATCGAACGCCATTTGTAAACCGAGTGTCAGAATGACAAACGGTTCGAACCGCAGGTGATATGAACAACAAGATATAATCAATGGAGGTAAGTATAAATGGGGCATTCTGGGTAGACTGGGACATATAGTCAAATGGGGCAACATAAGCTCATTTGCATTCAAAGAAAGAGAGAGAGAGAGAGAGAGAGAGAGAGAGAGAGAGAGAGAGAGAGAGAGAGAGAGAGAGAGAGAGAGAGAGAGAGAGAGAGATAGATAGATAGATTTTATTATCGTCCTCGGAGGTCAAATATGACCTATGGGACCAAAGTTACATGTGATGTAGTATGTGTACGGCTGATGAGTGACTCTCGATGCTCCAAAATTGTAGTGATGAGAGTCGCAATGGAGAGCCCACACTTTGGTTGGGAGAGGAAAGTGTGTAGGTCTAAGTTATGGCTGAAAATGTGAGAGAAGCAAGTTCGGATGTGATCAAAAGCTGAGCACTCTAGTAGTGTGTGGTACTCAGACTCTCGAACTTGCAGTGAGCATAATGTGCACAATCGATTGGACTCTTCTCCATTGCCCCAACGCCCTATCTCGCATCGAAGAAAATGGGAGCTAAGCCGAATTGCTGCGATAGTGCGTATCGCGGACAAGGGAATAGGCTCAAGCATGTAAGTGTGAGTACGGTTTCCTCTCTCAGCGAAGAACATGGTTTTGTAGTTAGGGGCAATATAGGTGGTGTAATGTATGAAGCGTGACCCACCGGATTTCTCCCAAGCCGTAATACATTGGCGTTGTAGAAAAGCTTCATTCACTTGAGAGTCAATTGAAGCATCATGTAGCAAGTGTAATGCATCCCATCTCCCAAACCACTTCTTTATGTCTTGCATCCATCCCGTGCTCAAGATCTTGCTTTTATGCGTCTTTTGAACTTTTTTGCTTGCTTCCCATGCAATTGTAGGAAGTCGATGTGAGGGGTTTTGACGCATCTTTATCATGTACTCCACAACCCTCTCCATGCCCATAACCTCAATTGGAAGAGATCCCGACTCAAGAAGTAGGAGCGTATATGGTGTTTGTGTCTTAACTTGGAGAAAGTTTGTAAGAAAACGCTTTTTGACATTCTCAAACTCTTTCCAAGTAGACTTTCAGATGCTCCCACCCCACACTTCAACTCCATAAAGAAGAACCGGTGTCACCAATGCATCAAAAAGATACTTCTTGAGAACCCAACACTTGATGTTTCCCGCATTACACATGTTCTCAAATGCATAATATGCTCTCTTTCCCGCTTCCAAACGACGCATAGCACATTCATGCCACTTGTGATTGGATGGAACCTCAAGGCCAAGGTACTTAAAGCTCTCAACAACTTCAAGTGTCTCGTTGTTGTACACAATGCATGGCTTCTCCTTATGGTTGGTTTTCACAAGCATAACCTTTGTTTTGGATTCATTTACAATCAGCCCACTATGCAAGCAAAAGTTCTCAAGGACAACCATAAGCTTTTGTGCATCTTCTAAAGTGTGTGCTAGAAGCACTACATCATCCGCATACAACAAAAGCATGATTACCGCATTGCAAATAGTGACCTCTTCAATGCCTTCTTCTTGCATAAAGTCAAGTACCATTTGTTCCAATTGATCGATGCATAGACCAAAGAGAGTTGGTGACAATGGACATCCTTGTTTAACCCCAATAGTGCTTACAAAAATTTCTGAAATTTCTCTTCCCATGCACAATTGACAAATCACCTTCTCATAGATTCGAGAAACCGCAAGCATAAACTCACTTGGCACTTGGAGTTCTTCCATCCTTCTCCACAAATTGTTACGTGGAATCATATCAAAGGCTTTCTTAAAGTCCACAAAACAACAATACAATCGCTTGCCTTTCAACCGACTTTCCTCATGAGAACACGAAGAGTGACAAGATGATCAATGGTGCTATGGCATCGACGAAAACCCGCTTGTCCCTTTGCACGCTTGTCATTCTCTTCAGCCCAATCACTCAATTTCATCTCCATTATGCACCCAAATAACTTTGCCATAAGAGACCTAATCATTATAGTCCGGTAGTTGCTTACATTCTTTACATCCCCTCCTTTATGCAAAGGCTTAACCCAATTAGTACTCCAATCATAAGGCATACCATGTTGAAGTGCAAGGTTGAACATATCACACATCCACTCATGGGTAAAATCTCCCGTCCATTTGATCATCTCCGGCTTGATACCTTGAAGATCTCCCGCTTTGCGAGTGGCCAACTTTTCAAGCCCACCGCATACATCCTCAATAGTAAAAAAAGACGGCATACATGGGAGTGAACCATAAAATGGCATTTTTTCAGTATTTTCTTGCTCATATAATTGCCTACAATGTGTGTACATATCCACTAGACTCAAGTTACCAAAATTCTCAACCCGCTTGCCTCTCAAGTTTCTCCAAAATCTTCCACATGCATGTGCCTTTTCTTGGACTTGAAATTCTTGTTGCTTTACTTCCCATCTTCTTCTCTTCTTTTGAATCAATGCCTTGTATGTATGCAAATGACTTTGATAGTTGTCTTTGTCCATAGTTGCATCAAGCTTTATCAAGGACTTTCGAGCATCTTGACATTCTTTATCAAACCACCTTTTGCGTGATCTATCTTTGTTGATACCATGGAGATGCTTTATGGCAAAGCATTCTTCCGCACAAGAACAAATAGCTTTCTTGAAAGCTTCCCATTTAGTTTCCAATGGTGCATCACATTGAAGCTTTGTCATCCATAATTTTTGCTCAACCATTTCAATGTACATTGGTGCCCGTTTGAAATCCATACATAGTGATAACTTCTCTTTCCTTTGGCTGAGATTATCATGCTTAGTTGCTTCTCCACATGAAAGGTCAATACATAAGGTGCGATGGTCGGATTCCGGGGTCCATTGACCAAACATAAAACTCTTTATGCGATACATGATGGCTTCAGAGAGTAGCATATAGTCAATCACACTATCCCCATTATGTCTTCTACATGTAAATCCATTGGTTCCACTCCACAAAGATACACCATTGGCAATGAGCATACCCGTGCTATTACACATGTGTAAAAGTAACTTTCCATAGTGATCCGGCTCTTTCTCATCCATTGAAGTACGATCATACAAGTGAACTTCCTCCAACTCCCTTGAAATGTATGGCATATCAAATTGTTGAGTATCATGTTGCAATGTTTTTGTGCGAGCATTCATATCCCCAAATACAATAACATCACCTTCACCTTTGAAATAAGCAATGTCCTCTTCCAAATCAGAAAATGGTTGATCTCTATCCATGCAAGCATAAAAGGGAGAATCATGATGAGGAATGTAGCAACCGGCTACAAAAATGGGTGCTCTTTTTGGTGTCATAATTTTCAGCCATACATAACGTTTGTACTTGTCATCTTTCACAATTGATACAAAATCTTCCAATCCTTTCTTAACCATACATGCTAACCCTCCTTGTCCTCTTCGTTGCTTGAGATTCTTTGACCACATCAATGAATGTACATTGTAATCCTCCAAGCCGTTAATCCTTTGTGTATCATGCTCCCAAGTTTCAACAAGAAGTACAACATCGGCTTTGCTTGTTAGTTCATCAATGCCAACCCCCGCATTCCATGGGTATCCATTACAATTCCAAAAGCATATTTTCAATTGTAACTCGGTCTCATAGGTCACGCATCCCTATTTTCTTGAGAGACTTGCCTCCTCCTTGGGCACATTTTCTTCATGAGAGATTTCCTTGTTTTTATTATTCTTTTCCTCATATGCCTTGCGACGCATATTTTGTTGCTTAATAGTGCGATCTTCACATACAAAACATTTTGTATTCCTCAAATAGATCCAACTATTATCAAGGATAATCTTTCGCTTGGTCTCATCCGGCATGGTGCATACAATTGGCCGTTCTCCCGAGCGAGGAGCTCCTCGCTTCCCCACTCTATGTGCTCCATAGACCATAACTCCGGACATGCCAAAGTGGGTTTTGAAGAAATCTTCAATAACAATGGCAAGAGAAGGAGGTGTCTCTAACTTCTCTTCGGGAATTCCACGAATAACAATGTTCTTGGAACGTCGCTCCCGTTCCTTCAACTCCTCCACATCTACATTCTCAACATTCTTTGTTTGAACCATAGCTTGCATGAGTGAGGAATTAGAAACCACATTTCTACCACATACATCAGCCCAAGACTTGTTTGTGCATACATTTTTCATGTCGCATACATCCCGGCTCATAGTGTCAAATTTCTCCTCTTTCAATACATGGTCATGCTCTACTTTGCTCATCCGCTCCTTCAAAGCATTCAAGTCCACAAGAGAGCGTTTACATTCCTTGACTTCCTCTTCAAGTTGCATCAAACGTGTTGTTTGCATCTCAAGTGTCCTCTTGAGATTCTCATTCTCAACCACAAGTACCCTTAGTGTGCCATTCTCCATTGTAAGTGCTCGTAAGTCTTCGCCTTGTTTGTTTACGGTCTCTTGCAATGATACCAAGTACGCCATGATCATGGTTTCCGATGTCGTTGGTTGGGTGGTTGTGTTGCTATCTCCATACTTAGGAGATTTTGGATCATTTTCCACAATGGTTGTGGACCTTGTTGAAGAAGAAGAACCCTTGCGAGTGCCGGAAGACATTGTATGTAAAATAGGAGATGAGAATCAATTTTGTTGAACCTGTTCACTTCGGAAATGCTGCTACAGAAATGCCGTCCATAACTCTGAAAATTTCTGTCTTTACATCAATGCGTAGAGGACTTTGTGCTCTTCGATTGAGGCTATAGATCACCCAAATCGGAGTTCGGATGAAGAAGTTATGATCAAAAGAGTGGACTGATGTCTACTAGGTCAAAAAACGGCTGCACTGAGAGAGAGAGAGAGAGAGAGAGAGAGAGGAGTATAATTTCCATGATTTTAGGGTTTGGGGAACATGGATCGCGATCCATGCCCCTTTTTACCAAAATCAGTATAAAGTGGCTCACTAGCTGGACAATGTACAAATAGTACTAGTGTTGCAAAATGATCACAAAAATTGCTCTAAAGATTATCAAACCCTCCTGGATTGCTGCTTTCAGTCTGCAAATGGTCTTTTTTTATCATTTTCATAGAAAAAAGGTGGAATCCTAGAGAAAAACTCAGGAGAGGACAGATGTTGGGATGCCAACAAGACCTATAAAGAATGGCTAAAGATAGATACCTGACAAATTTTCAAATCACTGCCAAAGTCAATTGGGAGACTTCACACTCTCCTCGGAGCCTATCAACAAGTAATTGTAACCTAAGGAATGGTGGAAGGATCAAAACTAAGCAAAGGTTTACTTGCAAAATGGTGAAAATTGCAGGATTCAATTTGTCTTCTCAAAAGGATTCAATAGTGGAATTTGCCAAGAAACCAGGCAAAGCTATGAACTACAGACCTAAATCATCAAAAATCAAAACAATGATAGATCTCAAGCAAAACATGAGTCCAAAAAATGGCTGCCAGAAACAGATATGGTCAACACGGAAAAAACATGGCCATAAACTGAAAAACGGGGCAAACTAAGGAAAAACATGTCCAAAGTTGAAAATATTTCACCAATGTACTAGGAAAACCTATGGGAACAAATGTGCATAAGAACTGTATCAAAATTCTGTCCAACATGGATCGCAATCCATTTACCTTTTTGTCCAATATAAGTAAAAACCATACCATCTGATTCAATATGTTGAAGAAAGCCAAGCCATGGAGTTTCAAGCCATTTGAATCCCAAAAGCCACTTCAAAATGCAAAAAATCTCTAAATCTGCAAATGGTTTTTAAACTTTAGCCCAAGTGTCAAACCATTGATCCAAATCCCAAAATGTTTGGACCAAGGCATAATCTAGATGAACCCTACCAGATGTTATCATCAGATTTCCAAAATGTTGCCCAACATGGATCGCGATCCATGTACCTTCAACCCTAAATCCAAAGAAAATTGCTCAATAGCATCCCCATATGCCCAAGAATAACTTCCCAAAGATAGAATTTCCAAATGCATCCCAACATGGATCATGATCCATGTTCCTTTTTTCCAAAATTTATTTGTTACATTACAATCTTGTACCTATAGTAATCTTAGATGCACTAGTGAAATTTGGTCAAATTTGGAGTAGTTTTGACAAAATTATGCTCATTTTTTCATTCTATGGTCAAGTTTACACTTTCCAACAATTTTGATCAATGGCTAAAACCTATTTTCACATGCTAAAATTGGCAACATGATGCCTCAAAGGAAAGCACAAAGGAAGTGGAATCCGGCACCCTATGAGATAACCGATATCTCATCAAATGAGAAAGCTCACATTGCCGAAGAGGTACTTGAAGCAATTTTGACGAACATCTTCATCGGAAAGTTTCAAGCAACAGACGGAGAAATTGTAAAGGCCACAATCTTTCCACTGGAAATGTGGACTTTGCACCAACAACCAAAAGTGCAAGCAGGGGACAGGTGTCTACAGCTAGACAACTTCTTACGACTGCCTCCTTGGGGAACAGACTTCAGACGAGCTCACGAGCTCATAAGTTCAATTCAGTACAATGGGGAAGCAACTTTGACAGACAAGGATAGGGCAGTCGTCAAGGTAAAGATCACAGCGAAAATTATCAATAAAGCCCTCCACCTGCCGCAAGGGATGCACAATCTCTTGCAAAAAACAAAGGCAATAGACAATGATAAAGCCTTTTTGAAGCAACCAAGCCACAAGCTGACATATCAAGACTTGATGTCAAAAACTGAACTACCATTGCACCTTATATCGCAACATTTCAAGGTGCAGAAGCTGCCTAGATATAACGAACCTTTGTTGCACATAACCGTGATAATGGCAATGGGCTTGGATGAAGGTAGGGTGGTCAGTTGTGACTTTGGCAGCTATCTTCCTTACACTATTGTGAAAGCAAACCTGAAAGGGAGTCAAAGAAGTAAAGCTTACATGAACGGGGGACCAATGCCCACACGTATAGCCTATCAGGCACTGGAGATGATCGAGGATCTACCACCTGCAGAAGCGCAGATAGATCTTATCCATAGATCTAAAAGAGTGGTAAGACCAGTGGCAGGACCTTCTACAAGGCCAAAACTAGAAGTCAAACAGACAAAGCAAAGAGCAATGTTAAAGGATTCTGACAGCAAGAAGATCGAGTCAGATGCTCGGAGTAGCCAGGAAGAAGGGTCCCACCCAAGAGACACTCCTTCGGAGTACCAGTCTTTAGAGGAGGAGCAGGACAGCCCATACACACTTGGATATACACGCTTGCGAAAGAAAGTTATGCATGTGGTAGAAGATATTCCCATTACACATGCCAGGAGAACAATGGAAGAAGCTCAGGCATTGAGGGAAAGGCTCCACCAACAAAATCAAGATCAAAAACAAACCCAAGGAACAGAAGTGGATGATGAGAAAGAAGAGGATGAAGCCCAAAATATTCCGCTGCTACACAGGCAAACAGAGGCTTTAGAAAGGATCAAGCAATAGAAGAGGCAGGAAGCTGAAGAAAAATGGGAGATTGCCAACGCCATGCGGTAGCGGATTCAAAATGAACTCAAGAAAAAGATGGAGCAAAGGCAAAGAGAAGAATCAAAGAAGCCATACGTTGATGATCTCCAATTATCTCACGAATCTAGTCAAAGCAAAAAAGAGGAAAGTCACTCACAAGGAGAGGAACAACACAACACACAGGACCAGCAAGGTCAAGACATTGGTTCTCCCAAGGATGCTGAGCCACTTCTCCAGAGACTTCGAAAAAAGAGGAAGGAGAAATTGCAGGATTGCCAGAACAAGAGTGGAGGAAAAGCAAACGGAACACAAAATGGATAAAGAAATGAAGTCCGCACAAACAAAGCCCGCCACAACCTCTGCTTCTCTAAAAGATTTGAAACAAAGAGAAAAGCAAGCAGAGGTGGCTGAACAATCGGATTAGGGCCAAAAGGCCAGCATATGCCAAAATCGCCACGCTCACAAGCGGCCATGGAGGAAGGAGCGGAGATAGTTAAAATCCTTTGACATTGATGCTCACTTAGAGCAGATCAAGCTACAATTTCACTGTCAAAGGGCTCTTTACAATCTAAGAGAGCTGGAGTTAGACGATAACAAGAAGAAAGCATCTAAAACGACAGCAAAATCCTTGCAGCTAAAGCAACAAATAGAAGCACTAAAGAAGGCACAATCGGAGTTGTAGAGAGAACAAGAGAATGCAGCCTACTATTACAAGGAAGTACAACAATTTAACGAGGCAAACTCCACATTGCAGATCGAGCAGAAACGTCTCGAGGAGGAGCTGACCAGAGAAAGAGAACAAAATGAGAAGCTACAAGTCTCGTATGCGGTGGTTAGTAGATCTCTAACTCAACTCGTGGCCATACAAGAGACCCCATCCTCCTTAATGACGACTGCAAGATCTACCTCCTTGAGTCAAGAAATCAAATAGTTGAAAGAAGCCCTGAAACAAGAGAAATATGACAGATAGATCATGACGGCAGGTCATAGGACCCTACAACATGCCAAGGATGAGGAAATCAAAGAATTAAAAAGGCAATTAGCTAAGGCAATAGGGGATTTAGCAACTCTGAGAGCAGATCAGCCAAAATATCAGCAGGTCCTAAGGGAATTTGAGCAGGGAGGAGAATTCGAACAATCCACGTTTGAAGCTTATCAAATAGAGGTGCCCACTACCAACAATGAAAAAGGAACGCAACAATATGCAAATCCAGCCATGACATCCCTTTCGGAGTCGACAAGGGATGAAATTTAGCGTTGGATCTCAGAAGTAAAGGACCCTTCGCACAAGGCTTATATGCAATATGAACTGAAGGTGCTGGAATCGGCTGCCCTCCTCATGATGACTGCAGATGAGGTAGTAAAGAATCATGGGCATGAGATGATCGTATTGCCATTGATGTGGCAAGAAGTTAAATTATGGCAGTAAAAGATGCTCCCTGAACTTGAACCAAATAGCAGAGGGGACTACACAGAGGTTCTTGTTATGGCCCTTCAGATTCAGGCAATCATAGACAATCAACCCCTTTGGCGGAAAAAATGGTTTGATCAGCAACCAATCGATGAAACCTATTACAAGAACGCTCCCCATCATCTTAGGATCGACCCTACTTATTGTCCCATCAACAGACGACGATCCTGGGACAGTTTTTATATTTGGAAAAGCAAAAGACCGACAGTGCTAAACTACCCGGTAATCACAAAGCCTTTCAATTAGAACCCAGTACATGATTCAAACTCTAAAAGGGGTAATCAACATGATGAAAAAGATCCCAGATCTCGCCTGTCAGATGCTTGTAAAGATTGCCAAAATGCTCATCGCATGCATTATGGCTTTCCGTGATATTAAAGCAGTAGAGCATCCCTGGCAAGTTTTTGTCGAAGGTACGTGGAACATTTGTTGGAATATGGAGACATAAATCCCAAGCAGGAATGTCATCATGGCATTGTATGCAAGAGTCATGTTTCTGCCCTCTCAACATGCAGACCTTTGAAGAGGCTTTCATGACAGGCTTCTTCAAAGTGGACTCTTCCATATTCAACCCAATGACAAACGATCTGCCAACCCGCCACATCACCTACCAAAGTACCCTCAGTAATAATCCCTTCAGAGAGCTAGCCACCAAAGTCAAGATTGAAGCAAGAGCTCAGAAATTCAAAAATCTCACTGCAACGCTCGAAAGAAGGCAGTAGACTTGCTCAGAGACAGCTTGCACCAGGACGTGCAATGAATAGGAAGGGGGAAATGTTTGGTGGATACAAGTATATACACGCGTATGCACACTAAACCCTGTAAACACTCTATTGTTTCGAAGAAAGCCATGTAATTCAGCCTAGGATAAGCTGTAACTGTGATGTAATTAGACAATACCCTCTCTACTTCTTTGAGTCTACACCCTTGTAAGAGGCCGATGGTCGTGAGAAAGCCCCCTTAACTTTTAAAGTCAAAACCCCTAGTTTTGAGGGGAGATTTATCATTAGCTTCAAGAATCAAAAACATGCACTGTGGAGGCCTCTGACGACTACAACTTGTAATCTTCTTTTCTCTTGAACTGGTAATCAGAATTTGTTTTCAAATAACACATTGCGTTCCTTGTCACTTGCTCTACAATCTAAGTGTGATCATTTCCAATCCTATTATGGTTTGTAACGCATTGTTTGTGAGCTAAATGTATTGATTTGGAGGTTAAAATGATTGTTTTTGATGTTTTGACCATGGATAAGTGTTTCTATGCTTAAGGAAGACCTTTCCAAGTACTTCTGTTTCAAATTTTTGCATATTTTTTGTGATGGATCGTGATTTATGTACCTTCCGAGATGGTGACAGAACATGGTAGGATTGAGCCCTTAAGTGTTGTGATACCTCTCCTTAAGTTTCGTGGTGTTCTGGATTCGTTTGGATGCCGAAAAGGCGTGATCACCTAGAGTGGTGAGATTGGATGCATACTGATTGTCTAACTAGGAAGTGGTTGATTTGCTTTTGTCATAGAACGAGTAGCCCCTGAGTTCACTTTGGTGAGATTGACACTCACATTAACTCTCCGTGTCCCATCCCGAGTCGCTTCCTTGCACGATGACATTATGTTAGTACAAAAGAGCTATGTTGTAGACGTCCGTCGCGGCGACCCGCTAACACATGTTTTTAGCTTCTCTGGGTGTTTTGTGTGATGGACCAAGTGACACTTATGAAGCAAAGAGAAATAGGATCTATGTAACACTATGGGCTACTATGTTCAAAGATTACCATGTTATGGTCATAAAACCATACAATGGATATCCTATTGCCCTTGGTCATAGCGTCCCAATATAGATCGTCTACAATTATATTTTGGTCACCAATGGCCTTGGGGCCATTGAGTATTCTTCACTTGTAGTACATCAAGATGTTAGAGGGCACCTTTGTCACCTTATGGCCATAAATCCATAGGGCTGTCTAACTATGATCTATGTTATTATGAACCCATAAGCCCCTTGGTCCTTAGGGTTCTAATATACCAATACATAAAAATAAAGTTTCAATAGGTCAGGCTCAAAACAAATGATGTTATGGTCATAAAAATCAGAGGGTACCTTCTATGCTTCCACAACCAAAGGGTGTCAACATGGATTCTCTAGAAGGACACTTAGTCCACCATTATCCTTGGGGCCATTGGATACTTTTCATATTTATTATGTTATTATCTTGATGGGAACCTTGGCCACCCTATGGTCTTAGGGAAATAAGGCTTCAACAAACATAGAAGGCACCCTTTGTCATTAGGATCTACATAATGCTAAGTAAATAGGCAAAGGAGTTGTTTCACTAAACTATATTATATGGTCCAAAGGCTATAGATTAGTTATTTTTATGTATAAAGTAATCCATAAATGCTATGTGGCCTTAGTTCCATATAGTGGTACATACAAAAACCACCATATGGCCTTAGGGCCGTAGGGTGCTACATGCAAAAAGTACCCTACAATGTTGAGGTTATAGAGTTCTCTCTTTTTTATGCCTGCAAAAGTTATCCTATAATCCTGAGGTTTTACAATACTCCATATATGTCCTATGGCCTTAGGACCATAGGGTGACACATTCAAAAAGTACCCTACTAGAATCCCAAAGTTATAGAGTTCTCTCTATATTATATATTCAAAAAATCCTATCCATATGGCCCTAAAGACAAATATAGACAATTTTAGGCTCTTAGAGATTCTTAAAGATACCAATACAAAGCCATAGGATAAAATATGGTTTTCTTAAAGAAACTTATTATCAACACTCTCTGCTCTAGAAATTCTATGGCCCTTGGGCCACATGGTGCAAATATAGAGGTGCATCCTATAGGCCTAAGGCTATAAAGTTTTCTCCATTTTATACCTATAAAAAACTCTCATCCCTATATCCCTAAGACCATGAAAAGGTGTATTCTAAGATTTTTAAAGTCTTCAAGACACATAAAGAGAGTACCTATGTGGTTTTCTTTGAGCAACATATGATAATTGTCATGTGTCCCAAAAAAACATAGAGTGTCAATGTGAAATCTTTCCCAGAGTATTTAGGCCATTCAAGGGCACCTATATGGGCACCATGGTAGACCTATGGTCCTAGGGCCATAAGATCTCTCATTAGAATAGAGGGAAACATATGGCTCTAGGGGTAGAGGGTGACCTAGGTTCAATGTAAAATCTCTGAATGAGAATTAGGCCATTCAATGGGATCCCTATGGCCCTAGGACCATAGGATCTCTCATTAGTATAGAGGACAACATATGGCCCTTGAGCTTGTACATTGTTACCCTATGGCCCTAAGGCCATAGGATCTCTCATTAGAATATAGGGAAACTTATAACCTACCTATGATCAACAACACATGTCCTAGAAAACATAGTGAGAGCCCCTATGTCACTAGGGACATAGAGTGAACTATAGAGGTGCAAAAACATGAGTTGTGGTCCTTCAAGTTCAGAACAAAGCACATTATGGTCATAGGATCATATAGAAAACACCCAATAATTCTAAGTCTAAATTTTTCCAATGTAGAGGGTCTAATGGGTATAAATTACCCTATGGTCCCAAGACTATAGATTTTTATTTTTTTAATTACCTATACAAAGAAAATGTCTTATGGACCTAAGACCATAGAACACATATCTTAAGCTTCGAAGCAGTCTTCAAGATACCTACAAATTTCACTCTATGACCCTTATGCCATAGAGTAAAATGTGTTTTCCTTCAAGAAACCTATTATCAACACCCTGTAGTCAAAGTTGACCATGCAACCATAAGGCCCTTTAGGGTGGTCCTAAGTTTTCCACTAGCTATATTGCAATGACATCCTTGGTCTTATTAAATGTATTTTGAGATATCTATTAAGTTTATTTTGAGATGGAAAACTTGTCATTTGGACACTCTCTAATTTTCTTCCAAGAGTGTGGCAAAGCTAACAACAGGTGTCTTTGAAAACTTGCAGATCTTCAACACAATATTGCGATTGACAAAGTTTCACATGAGATTGTTGGTACAAAGGATTTTCAAGCTATTGAACCTTTTGAGATTGAGGCTGACAAAGTTTCACCTGAGATTGTTGGAACAAATAATTTTCAAGAAATCGAACCTTTTGTGAAAGAATCTATAGATTTCCATAGTAACCAGAGAGTTCTTGAAGAAGTTGACAAAAATCTACAAGTTTTTACAGGTTAAGCATTGTAGCCATTGGAGAAGAATTTGAGAGTGATGCTATGGAAGTAGAAGATTCTATGGATCTCCATAGCAGCTAGAGAGTTCTTGAAGAAGTTGACAAAAATCTACAAGTTCATGAAGGTCAACCATTGCAGCCATTGGAGAAGAATTTGAAGAGTGATGCTACGGAAGTAGAAGGTGATGCATAATATACAAGGTCAAAAGAAGAATCCATCCATAACATTTTAGTAGCTCAAGATATGGGAATTGGGACAGACCAATGCTAACTATAATACTGAGCTTGGGTGTATTGCTTTTGAGACAATTTTGGCACAAGTCCAAAAAAATGAAGAGCTTAAAGTTTTAACATGAGTATATTTTTTTACGAAAAGGATGCATTTAGTTTTAACGACTTAAATTAGTAATTTCAATGTTGGGATATGGTCAGTTGTTGCTAATGATACACATGTAATGGACATCGTCAAGATTCTAGAGGAGGAGGCTGGAGAAAAGTTTCCATTCTTTCTGATTTAGAGACAAAGCCAATGTCAAACAAGTTAAGAATCAAGAATCACTTGCCCTGATAATCCAGGATTAGAAGCACTTTTCAAGCCGTTGGCTATTGCATCAACAAAATTTGAGATTGATGCAAAAAGAATGATTCTAGTAGATGACGCATCATTAAAGGGATGTGTTAATCCTGCATTGAATTGTATTTTTCCACCATCATTCAATGTTGATGAGGAGGATAATATCCTCCTTGGGGATTTGCTACCATATATTCAAGCTCTTCATCATGTCGATGACATTCACATAATTACAAGATCTTATTTGTATGGACAAGCACCCATAGTGCAAGGACATGAACTTTATGATCATTTTTACAAGGTTGTTGCATAGTGGCAAGAGAAAAAATTTGGTTTGTCTAGGGAAAATCTATTCCACACGCAGACTATTAGAAGCTTTTTGTCCTCTTGACGATGAAAAAGGTACAACATCTAGCAATAGTGGAATGTCCACTCAAAGTCATGACAAGAAAACCCTAATGATTGATCAAGAAAAAGTGAGGCTTTTAAAGAGCATGAAACCTTTATTAGCCTTAAAAGGTATTTGAAAGGCCCCTGGTGGGACTGCCTAGGAATGAGCCTCCCAACCTCCCATTAAATAGCCCCTTGGGCCTCATTCCCTATCCACACTTGCAGCCGGCCCCTTGGGCCTCGTCCTTGACCACCATGCATTGCCCTTGGCATGACATTACTCCCCCCTTGGAGAAGTGTTCTGGTCCTTGAAAACAAGAATGATGATACACTAATGCTTTCCATAGTGGCATCCTGTAGAGATGCAGTTGTTTGCTTAACAAAAACACGGTTCAGTAGGAGGTTCAATGAAACCAAGAGTAGCATATTGATTTTCCATATTGTTGTCCTGTTGTAACCGTCTTGGTGTAACCGTCGCATAGATAATATAGCATGTAAACTACATTTAGAACTCACTTGAGTAGCTAAATGAGTTATCACAACTAAGATGTACTCCAAGAGTACCTCTTTTCACTTTCCTCGAAAGTAATGTGTTGACATAACTCAACAGCCAAGTTTAAGTCCTTGACTGGTTCTCAAATTTCATCATTAAAACAACCCCACCATAGCTAGTGTTCAAGATTGAGAACTTGACCTATACGTCAAGAGACTAAACCTAGTCACAAACATAATGTACGTAGGGTAAGCAAACTCCAACTAGAGCAAGAATTCTTACTAACTAGATTGCTTGGGGCTAACGCACGCACTTTTTATATCCTTCAACCCAAGATTACACTTTGTAATCTACCTATCCCCTTGGATAACTGACAATATGTAGGTGTCTTCCCACGGTTTACACACAGTCTTCCCAGATGACTGGTAAACTGGGAGCACTATATTGTACAACATTGCTGAGGAATCAAAAATATCCTACGTAACCATCTTAGTTGACTTGAAAGATCCACAAGCACCCAAACCAAGCCATGACCTCTATTGGTGATTGGTAGACCTAAAAGTAATCTCATAGAGATACTATACCTAGTGTGCAAAATGCTTCATAGCACTCATGTGATGAATATGCATGCCACTCCAAATCAGCCTTTGCTAAATACTAGGGCCCATAACACCTAGTGTGCATGCATTTAGCAAAAAACAAATCCAAACCTGTATATTCATGATCATCCTTGCCAATACTTATGGCGAATGTGATGCTCCAAGCACACATTAAAGAGAAATGTAAAGAGTTCTTGAAAAAAACTAAATACTTACTACTGCAATAATTTGCAAGCCTTGCTAAAACGTTTGAACAATAATTGAAGGTAAAACATTAATCACTTCTAGGGACAAACAATGAAACCTTTTCATTAACAACTCAGAGCCTTGTATAAACAACCATCTGTATACTTGTACCTTAACAAGTCATGTTTAAGTATCCATCAATTTTTGGCCATTGAAATCGCTTCTGATACGTCACGCTGAAAATGGCCTAAAAAACAGATATGACCAGCACGTAGGGACTTTGTCGTGACACATACTTGAAATAGTGGGCACCAGTGTCATACCAAAGACTCATATCCTTCACATGTGGAATATGTCTCATGTAAGGTGTCTGAAAAAAGAACATCCTTCAAGCACGAGATGTACTTGTTCGTGGAGGTAGCTGCAAACACACTACGATGGGAGTGAGAGGGACCCTCATTAGCCTTGCTCCACATTGGCTAAACCAAACTCCTTGAGTTCCTAGACCATGTTGTATCCCATGTGACAACATGTGCCAAATAAACCCTACAAGTGGGTCTATAACTGCATAATGTAAAAAATATATGTTGGACACTACAGCCCAAAATACTTTTGTTCCGACATGCCCTTGGCATGTCTCTGAAACATTCAATCAATAAATGCGTACCTAGGGATTGAACTTAATGTTCACTTACCTTTATGCAAATGTTGAACTAAATAATCACTTACCCGTATTCAACTGCACAGGAGCACGTCTTCCACCTGTGAAGGGGTAGTCACACAAATGGAAAAATTAGTGAAAAACAAGTAACACTGCATTGGGAACCCTGGGTGTTGCCTTTGCAATCCAGACCCTTGGGTTAGAATCTACGTGGTCGAACCCCTAGGTAAGACCCTTTATAGAAATTGCTCAACTAGTATGTAACGGTAACCAACATAGTCGACCATATACAAAATGATTGGAATCAGCTTGAAAATTTGAATTTGTCCACTACCCCGTGGTAAATGGCCGACGTCTTTCCTTCAAAGTATAACTGGGATAGATCAAGTTGTGATTCTTGATGCCTATGGGGTAATTTCATAATCACCCATTGGGTATCACCCCAAAATTGTGCTTACATAGACACTCATAGTGCTATAGAGAGAGCGAGATATCTATATGAGTGAGATGCTTAGCTCTGTATCAACAGCCATGCTGTCTCAATTGTGTGCTGCTGCTAGACCTCATGGTATAGATCAGTTGATGTGAGTTTTAAGAGTAACAGAAACTCAACTTGAGTGTGGCACTAACAAACATGTAGTGCTAATAGAACACTCAAAACATCTATAATGTTGAGACTCATGCTTGGCCATTGATATCAATGGGGACTTCACTGGGTACTGATGTTAAAGATGGAGAACAATAACCCAGGAAATGCTAACAGTTGGGTCTTACCCTAGGTCTGACAATGGCTCGCAGCCTTTGTGGCTCATAGCCCTATACCAATAACAAATTAGTGGTCAATCAACAAACCAATGAAGACTAATTTGGGTGGCGTCTTGGCCACTGTCTAGCTGAGAGTTAGAGCACCTAAGTTTTCATTATTCTTTGAGAGAAAGAAAAAAGAGAGAGAAGGAGAGCATGCTGGGTTGAGGAACTTTCCTTAAGTTGTTGGAGTGTCTACCCAATCTGGTGCTCTTACGCATCTTATACTTGGCTTGCAGCTTATGCTACAAGTATGCAATAATCTGTCTGTGTAACACTCTCATTGAGAGACGTAACATATAACATCAGTCAAATATTGACCCATCTACCTTGTATGGGGTAGTGACTATATGAGGATGACTTGAATAGGGAATTGTGCCTATGAATCAAGTCCGCGTCTTAGGTTCCTTTTAGTGTTGTTGTGCATTAACAACAACAAAAGAAACATAAATGAACGCATATAGTCCGTGATAGAGTGTGGTGTTGTAGCGGAAGCGTAAACCAAAATGCAGTGGAATTCATTCCATCGTGCTAGCATGCATTGGATGCAGAGTGGTAAGACCGTGGCGACAAAGACATCTCAAACGTGAAAGCCAAAATCACAAGTGCCTTGCACAGTTTGTACGGGTAGGGATACATTATAACTAGATGTTGTCACACATAAAATGTGGGGAGATATCCTAATTTTACCAGTGTCCCAAACTTATGTGCCAAAGCCCGGGATTCCAAGTCAATGGGCTATATCTTAGCACAGCAATTGGACGCGAACCGCAAATTTGCAAAACCTTTCTTCAAATGTTTGAAATTCACGTCATGTAACGTACTCTTTTTCATCGATGAGATTGCTAATATCCTCCAAAATTTCAAGCAGACTTTGAGGAGGAGGAGTAGATGTGGTTGAAGGAAGTTCAAAGTCAGAAAGATGGTTCTCAAAAAGTTCCTTATCCAAAAAATCGAACGTGGTATCCATGACGATTTTGTGTTTTTCCAGCAAATAAGGAGAAATCCCGTAGTCGTATGATGTATTGACATCACCGATAACTATTCGTGCTAATCAGGTTCGTAACTGTAATTAAAAAATAGAAAATTGCCTTCAAAGTTAAGTCGTGCTTGAAGTGGCAAAATTGTGAACCCAAATCCCTTGGATCCGTGGTTGTCCCGCTAGCACGTCGTTACAATCGAGATGAGTTTCCACAAGCTTCTAATAGAACCCTTGCCAAGTTGCAATGTTTGCAGACTTTGAAAACGGAAGGCAAAACTCTGCATTGCATCAAATCGGCTCACCGACAATGTGCCGAAAACCCTTGCTAAATTATTCGAACAATTTGTTGAAACCCATGCAAAAACTTTTAGTATCCATCGAGGATGTGCAGTGGAAAGCCGTGGGCACTTGCCCCAATTTTAAAAGAGTATTGCCCTAAGGCCAAAGGACTTTGGGCACATGTCTGTGGAAAGAGGTACTCCAAAACGGCTATGGCGCACGAGAGCAGCACGAGAGGAAGATAAGCCGCCAACGGGATGTGTGGTGCTCGCCTTGCAGTGCGCCATGGTTGAGCTTTCTCCCCTTCTTGGCTCAAGGGCGCTTGCACATGCTTCATCCCGTTCTCCGCGAAGCAGCCATGCTCGCCTCCAACTCGCTACAGAATTCGCCCTTAGGTTGCATGAGCATGCTAAAAGTGGAGGTCCACGACCCACTTTGCCTAGAATAGACTGAAGCTCTGATACCAGTGAAAGGACCCTGGTGGGACTGCCTAGGAATGAACCCCCCAACCTCCCATTAAATAGCCCCTTGGGCCTCATTCCCTATCCACACTTGCAGCCGGCCCCTTGGGCTTGGTCCTTGACCACCCGGCATTGCTAAAGACTGAAGACATACGGATGCACATCAAAGATCAACATGAAGAAGCAGCAAAGATTAAAGTTACACATTTTTCCAAAATGGTCATGTATTGTAAATTCCCTATTTATTTCAAGCCATTGCGATATTTAATGTGTTATGGGCTCAATGGGAGTTCCAAGCTGTAAAGAATAGGTCAAGTAGTGTGCCTAGGTTGAAGATTTTGTAAGTACTGGAGCCCTAAAGGCCTAGGGTACCCCGACATTGCATACTTTTACCTAGGTATATAAGGCAGTGTGTAAAAGAAATTAGGATTCTCAAGCTCATTTGTTGAGAGCACTCTTTGGTGAGAGCTCTTGAGGTGTGTGGCTATGGAGTTCTTGAGCTTCTCCTTGCTCATGTGACTTAGTTAACACTAATCAATGCTTAATTCTCTTTCACTATGTCTCTCTCGTGCTTCTTGTGATTGCCAATGCTGCTTAGATTAGCTAGATCTTAACTAATTAGTGGTTAATCCCGCTCTAATCTTGTGTGATTGCCCTCTTTTGTTTTTGTGTGCATGTAGGTTTGATTGGAGTGTGGTGCTCGATAGATCTATGTGTCCGTGCTTGCAATTAGTGTGTTGCATGATAGGATTGTTGGTGCGTCTTGCAATCATTAGTGTGTGTGATTGGGTTGATAAGAGGTGAAGAGAAGTGGGTGTGGAGATTGCCCATCATTGTGGCTTAGCTCCTCCATATGCCAAGAAGCTCCCCTCGTAGAGTCAACCATTCGCGTTGCCATGAATAGCTCACTAATCGTGTGAGTGTTTCCATGCCCTATCCGGGTAGCTCATCCCTCCGGATTGATAATTTTGTTGGTCATTGGAGTTATGCAATGATCGGACCCCCAACATTTGACACCGTTGTCGGGGACGATGGCTTACGCTAGTGTAATTGTGGCATAATCGGATGTGTTTCCTCACTAATTTCACTACCAATTTCACGTGTGTTTATGTTTTTGTGGATTTTGGATGTGTGTGCATGAAACAATTTGTTCATTATTACCTAATTTGTCACCATATCTTGCCAATTGTGTGTTTACACACTCTAATTTCACACTAACCCCTTACTAATTTCACTAATTTTGTTAACACACTAATTTGCTACGAAGGATTGGAGCTTTCAACCGTTCAATAGATCTTTCATTGGAAAGGTAATCAAGGTCGTATTCTCAACCTTCCTAGAATCTAAACATGTTTAAAATTATGTGAATACTCCACAATGATTGAAAATTTTTAAATTGTACGTTTTCATGCCGTCGTAATACCAAAATTTTCCAGATTTGGTGACGTATGAAATCGACAAGTTTCAATTGTTAATTGGTGAATGTGCGTTGCTAATTGTTTGCCTTATTGATTTAACTGCATGCTTGAATGGTCAATTGCAAGAGTGTGTGCACTAAAATCAAGTGTGTGTGCATTCTAATTGCGTGTGTGTATGCCTACTTTTAGGTGTGTGTGCATTATTTTGCCCTTGATTGTGCACATAAACATCAATGTGTGCTTAATTATTTTTCAATTGTGATGATTGATTTGTGTTGTGGTCATGCTCAACTAGAGATTTCTGAAATCACATTGCAATTTTGACAAGATTAACCCTTTTGTGTGCGCACCTAAAGATTGGTAAAAACTGTCAGTTTTATTAATGTGTGTGCGCCTAAAAAGTGCTTAATGTGCATGAATGCATCAAATTTTGACCTAATTCTGCCGATTTAGTTTCCTAGTTTGGATCATATTATTTGGCAATTGAATTGATGTGATTATTGTGACTTTATTTGGCTGCACTAATTCCCTATCTGTGGAGAATTTTCAAAAAAAAAAGGGTATATTTCGAATAATTTTTACAAATTTTTGCTAATTTTTAATTTTTTTGCTAATTTTTGCATTAATTTTAACTTAACTCCATAACTAAAAATGCATTAATAAACAGAAAAACCCCATAAAAACAATTATTTTTTTTTCAAAAACTCCAAAAAAAAATCAAAAAAGATTTTAAAAATTAGAAAAAATAAGAAAACTCATTAAAAAATTATAAAGAATTTAAAAAACTTACAACAAATTCATTAAAAAAGAATCAAAAAAACTCATAAATAATCAAAAAATTCACAGATAAATTCTTAAAAATGTAAAATTTTTTATAAAGCTCATACAAAATCCTTTTAAAAAATCATAAATTGCCCAAAAAAACCACAATAAATCATAAAAATTTCATAAAACCTTCAAAAATAACATAAAATTTTCAAGAGCCTAAAATAATTCAAAATTCACGAAAAAGTATATAAAAATCAAAACTTTTTCAAAAAAATCATAAAAATACTAAAAATTTAGAAAAATCAAAATTTCATAAAAAATTAATAAACATAAAAAGAAAGTCGTCTAAAAAGCTAGAAAGATGTAGAAAAGCAAAAAAGCCATGCGAAAAGAGTCGCACACCGAGCAAACAACATAAAAGCGAGGAAAAAGACCAACTCAAAGCCATTTGAGAGACATGCAAATTTCAAAATTTTGCATGCTAGAAACGGGCAGGTGTAAGTGATTGCATTGCAAATTAGCTTTTGATTGGACGAACAGGGGCACAAATCACGATTGCATTGCAAATTAGCTTTTGATTGGACGAACAGGGGCACAAATCGATACCAAAATCTGCTAAGAGATAGTTTTTACAGAACAAGCCAAACATGGACTCAAATCAAGCCGAGAGTTCAAGTACAGCAGAGCAAGCTAGTAGCAGTGACAACACATGCACAACTGCAACATAGCAGATTTTACAGCTATATGGATACAATGGAGATAAAGTGCTATATGTAGATTCAACAGGCCATAGATACTTGATGAGCGGCAAAAGCGCCACAAAAGCCAAGATTCTATTGATCAGAGTAAAGCCATATTTAGAGAACTCCCAGATGTTCACAGACTTCAGTGGAGCCAGGTATTGCAAGCTCAAAGATGAAGTGCAGATAGAAGTGCAAAAAATTGACCAAAGTGGTTATCTAAAAATTTGCAGAAGCCAGCAAAACATACAGTTGGTGCATATGCAATCAGGGTCATTGTACATGGATTACAATGGTCAGATCTATAGTTGAGAACCAGAATCGCAACATCCAACAGATCAACCAATTGAAGCTAGTCTAATTGAAGAACCAAGCCAAAGACAGTACACAGGTCAAGATGGAGTAGTCTATAGTTTGATGCTTAATGTTCTAAAAGAAGATGCCGACAACTTGGCAAGCATAGAAGCAGAAACTTCTCATTAAGAGCTTGACATGATAGAGCCAGTTGAAATACCACCAGTCATGGCGTACTGCTCACATTGTGGACAAAACGGTGGACATTTTTTTGAAGATTGTCCAAGAAATCCAAACAACACGGACATATCAAATGCCAAGCAAGGCACAGAGAATATTGGAAATGCACATCTCGATATAAGTGCATTTAACTCGTCACTTTTAATGCAATCGGATGATTTTGTATTATTGTTAGAAGCACTAGTGAAAGCACTGTAAATTCAAAATCAGCATAAAGACGCACATGCATCTGAAAAGCCTAAAATTGATTCTTTGAACAACAAATTTTTACATGAATTTGGTCAAGGTGTCGAGATATCACCGAAGGTTGAAAATAATGTTAGGTTTGCAAATGATTTTGCATCCACTACCACAAGTGTGCAATCATTCACAAGTCTAAGGAACACATCAAACAGAATGTTGTTAGCATTGTATGGTACACATAATTCATATGCACACTATGTAGACCAAAAAGGGAAATTGTACAAAAAGGATCAACCAGTGTTTGAACGGCCCACATACCAGCTCATAGAAGTGTGTCCAATGATAGATCAGAAAGGATGGTTCATTTCAGAGGAAAGAATCTATTATAGCCCATCCTCTCTAGAATTGAACGATATTACTCGAGTGAACCCTGAAATCTGTTCAGAGCCAAAATCTCCTCCATCAAAATTTAAACTTTGATGTTGTAACCAAACGAGCATAGACTTTGACCAAAACAGTGGTAGATATAGACAAGAGTCTAGCATCTATGATGCCTTGGGTCTTGAAACCACCACAGAAGCGCATATCATAGGAGACCCATGGGATAGACAATATTAGGGAAAAGATAATGCTATCTACAGCTTGACTTGGGGAATAATTTTTCATGTTTCACGGAGATACACAGGAAACTATGTAGAAAGTTCACAGATGCCAAACATCAACGATGCTACCCAAAGTGTACCTTCACAATCCCAAAAGATGAGACTAAATCAGAGCCAAACAATTTTGAACTCTCATAATGGAGCAAGCTATAGTGATCACCCTAGGAAGGAGAGAGTTGTAAATCCATAAAGCTTAGCTTATGTACTAGGAAATTCTACACCAGTTAGAAGCCCTAGAGCCTCTAGCCAACAGACAGGTGATAGAAAAGTTAAAGTCAATGGGAGCTAAAGTCCAGAAAGCTACACAAAGGTCACCACCAAAATTTCCTCCAAAGAGACAGATTCTACCAAAAAGTATAGTGGATCTATTAAGATCAAGGGTTACCCACATGCAGGTAGACAATGCTCAACAATTGCAAGCAAAAGGTGCAATATTACAGTCAATGGAGTCAACATTGATTGAAGCAGGTGATCAAAGAAAAGAAAATGCAGAAAAATTTCAACCAAAGGACACTGCCACAACAAAAGCAGTCAATACAGAAAGAAATCTTGAGATGATCAAGTATAACATTGTTGGTGAAAATGAAACAAAGTTGTCAAGAGAAGTAAAGCTAGATTTTTAGTTAGACAAGAACCTCATGTCTTTTTGCACTTGGAAAAGATGTGGACAACCACAGCTGGAAGATGCTCCTAAATTTGTGAGCATATCAGGAGACAACGAGCAAAATGATGGGGAATCACCTCCACTACCATTGAAGTAAGTTCACATATCATCATAGATCAATACCACGTGATCACAGCAAAGGAATGCTAGACAACATCATAATGGGAATGCCAATGGCCTAGAAGTTGTCAGAGATACAGAATGCAAACAAAATGCAGTCTTCAAAGACATTAAAAAATGGAGACCAAGATTGACCACCCACAAACAACAGCACAAGGTCCTCAAGCACAATTAGAATGGAGGCTGATATCAAAGCAAATCTTATTGAAGATGATTCATCTCCATTGAACAAAACTACAGAAGAGCTTAAAGCAAATCAGGCAATATCCAGTGCAGAGCAAACAAAGCAAAGAGCAACCAAGAAAGCTATTGAGCAGAGAATGCCACCAAAGCTAAAAGTAAAGAAAAATGGGGTTGCATACACTCAGGAAGCAATAGGAAGTCCAAAGATCAATCACTCATTTCCAGTCAAATCAGTTGATGCAAATCAGAGTGGAACACAAAGTCTCAAGCCACCCTCCATAGAGAAACAATTAGATCAAGATGAGACCATGGCAAAAGTAGGACATAAATCTTCAATAGAACCAACAATGAGAATAGTTATAGTCCTCAATAGTATAAATAGAGAAAGTGTCAGATGTAATGCTCTACTGGATAAGGACGCAAAGTGAAATATTATTGCAGAGAACATCCGAAGGGTCCTCCAGATCACTCCATGCAAGCATGATAGCAAAACAATTCTAGGTTTGCATACAGGTCAAAAAGAAATGGTTGCTACTCTTAGCATCCAAAATCATGAAGAGCAGGTAAAATTTCAAGTGAAGCCTTCAAAGGAAATGCTTGCAGATGTAATCTTTGGACATCAGTGGTTAGATCAACACAAGGCCTACAAAGAATATACGATGCTAATACTCTCTTTTCCAAGAAGTAGCAAGCAACAGTTACATGTATCATTAATGCTAGATTTAGAGTTGCAAAAGTCACAGGAACCAAAAACAAATCTTGCAGACAAAGGTAAAGCTAAAGTGGACCCTCCACCGATTAGAAAAGGTGTGATAGCATATGCCTCTACATCAAAGAAACCTCATGGATCAACTTCTTCAAGCAAGTTAGGCTTTCAAAACTTCAAGTCAATTGCTGACCCAACTAAAAACAATAAGGAGACACCCAAAAATCAAAGGTATATCAACCAAAGTACTCAAGAAAGCAAAGGAAAGTCAAGAAAGTGTTTGTTCCAAGCAGTTTAGTCAAAGTCAAAGATCCGATTTGGATTAAGGACGAGAAATCAACACAGCAAGACAAACATATGGGATGGATAGCATCACAATGGAGGTTAAAGGAACAGGAGTACTATAGAGGTAATAGACACATATGGATACCAAAACTGCAGGTTACAGCATATGAAGTACCATCAAGACCCTCCCAAGAAAGAAGGCTCACAAGGTATTAACCTCAACAATATCCTAGGGTACCTAAGAAGCAAGTATACAATAGAACAACATTGAAAGATACTAAAGTCTACCACAACTCTCAAAAGGATACAGAACAAAGATAGATTGCAAAGAAATCTTCCTCTTAGACAAGGATTCTACACAGGTGATACAAAGATTCAGCTACAAGTCAACCCTAAGACAACTACAACTACATCAGACCTGCATGAAGATCTCAAGAACTTGACAATACGTAGAGCAAAGCAAAGTCAACAAAGGATATCTAAAGGTCATCAAGAGATTTGGATTCCTAAGTTTTCCAATACTCCTAGTAAAAATCCAGATGCCAACAACCAACAAAAGGCCTACAACAACATCAAGGACTTCTCACAACATGCCTAATTGGAGAATCAAACAGATAAAGGAGTCTTCATAGTCAAAGAAGGACAACCCAACCAATGCAAATGCAAATTCAAAGATGATAAAATAGGTATGGCAAAAGAAACCTTCAATGCTAACTTGGTCCTTCACTAATCCACTTTTTGAGGATTCAAGCTTACTTTTACCTGAAGAAATGTTTGTAGTAAGCACAAGAATGTAAAAAGTCAAGCCGCCAGGGTGCAAAAAACGCTCTTTGGCATAGTCAGATTTGGGCTTTGCTAAGCCATAAAATGAGCAAAGCATTATCCCCAAGCTTCAAGTCATATTAAACTTTGTGCTAAGAGTCATAGTTATTAGGCTTATGCTCAAGTTGTGAGAGTTGAGCATATCTAAGTCATGTCACTCATACTGGATGAGATGAGTATAAGAGTCGAGGTCTATTAACTTACAATTGGTGGAGTGTCGTAGAGTCTAACACTCACGCACAGTGCACAGTAAGATGAGAGCACATATCCTCGTCAACGAAAACCATTCTTAAAGGGGTGCCAGCTTGCAAAGCCATGTCATATGATTTTATAGCTACACCATCTTTCTAAAGAACCCCTCAAAATCTTTCTTGCCATTAGGAAGAGAATGGGGTCTAGTAGGGCCTCTTTATTTGGAAGTTTAAGGGAGTCAAAGCTCTAGTATTAAGAAACCAATCAAAGGAAAGCTTTTGAATTCAAATAGGCAAAATGGTTAGTTTATTTGAATTCAAATTTCCTCCCAAAATGAAATTCAAAATCTAGCGGGCAAAACTATATCATGTAGCATATCTAAGGAAAGAGCTCGGCATGTAGATTACAAATCTATAACCTCCACTCAAATTGGAGATCATATGTAGGAGTTATGGAAGGCCAAAAATCATAAAGTTGTCTCCCCCTATTTTGGGAGAGAAAGTGCATCCTTTGACCATTCTTACATCTCTCTTACACACCCACCATTCTTGCACACATGGCATGCACCTATTTGTCAAAATCTTAATCACCTCCATAATCTCATGGCAAAGAAAGAGGCCCTCCTAGACCTCATCCTCTTCCTAATGACAGCATATTTTTTTCCATGCATTTCTATGTATGCACATATAGGATATCCCATCATCGGACATATGCATTAGACACTCTTTTCTTCTTCCACCCATGCACCTTGAGTGGACTACAATAGGAAAAACAATGTTCCATCATGCTACCCTCTCATATTTGTTGCTTTTTAATTCTATATCTATCAACAAATAAACCCTTGAGTACTTTATTAATAATCCATGCTAATAAGTACTCCAATAATGCACGTATCCCAAAGGCACTTTTTTCCACTGGATTTTTTTCCTTTGGTCATCCAAGTATTAAACCCTAATTTATAACCTCGTCATTCTACTTTCCTTGTACATACTTTTCATAACTAAACAGTAGCGTCCTCATTATGCTATTACAAATGCAACATCATCTCTCACATCATACATATTCAGATCAATGAAGATGCTACAACAAATTGAACCTCACCAACAAATTCAATGATAAATGAAGACAATCAGCCTATCAACAACCAATCAAAAATCTTCCCTTGTCTCCACAGACACTTTTAAACAGTGCCCGAGGACGCGCATTAAAATCGGAAGGGGGGAATGCTAACTAAGTCAACGTCGGTTAATAGGAGCTGTTAAAGACCAAAGACGTATGGATGCACATCGAAGATCAACATGAAGAAGCATTAAAGATTGAAGTTACACATTTTTCACATTTTTCCAAAATGGTCATGTATTGTAAATTCCCGATTTATTTCAAGCCATTGTAATATTTTAATGTGTTACGGGTTCAATGGGAGTTCCAACCTATAAAGAATAGGTTAGTTAGTGTGCCTAGGTTGTAGATTCAGTAAGTGGTGGAGCCCTAAAGGCCTAGGACACCCGGACATTGCATATTTTTACCCTAGGTATATAAGCACTGTGTAAAATAAATTAGGGTTCTCAAGATCATTTGTTGAGAGCACTCTTTGGTGAGAGCTCTTGAGGTGTGTGGCTATGGAGTTATTGAGCTTCTCCTTGCTCATGTGACTTGGTTAACACTAATCATGCTTAATTCTCTTTCACTATGTCTTTCTCATGCTTCTTGTGATTGCCAATGATGCTTCGATTAGCTAGATCTTAACTAATTAGTGGTTAATCTCGCTCTAATCTTGTGTGATTTCCCTCTTTGCTTTTGTGTGCATGTAGGTTTGATTGGAGTGTGGTGCTCAATAGATCTATGTGTGTGTACTTGTGATTAGTGTGCTGCATGATAGGATTAGTGTTGTGTGCATCTTGGAATCATTAGTGTCTGTGATTGGGTTGATTAGAGGTGAAGAGAAGTGGATGTGGAGATTGCCCATCATTGTGGCTTAGCTCCTCCATAGGTCAAGAAGCTCACCTCGTAGAGTCAACCATTCATGTTGCCATGATTAGCTCATTAATTGTGTGAGTGTTTCCATGCCCTAGCCGGATAGCTCATCCTCCGGATTGATAATTTTGTTGGTCATTGGAGCTATGCACGATGGGACCCCCAACACCACACTAGTTTATCCACAAAAAACTCTATGATCTTAAGTCCAAAGATTGCTATATTAACTTTTACAAGACTTTTTATTAATTGTAGTCATAGGAAGTGATGTAATTTGAACCTATGGCATTAGCACCCTATGACCATAAGGCCATAAAGTGACACATATTATTCCAAAAATCACTTACCTTGTGTGGCTTGGAATTGGAACCCTTTAGCCTTAATATCATGGGAGGCTATCTCTAAGCTACTTAATGAAAAGCACAAGCCTCTTAATTTCAAACTAGAAATAAAGGCATAACTCTCTTAGGCCACACTTAGGCTCCATCTATTGAGAAAGGTAAAGGAGGATCTTAGACTTTCAAGGAGCAAAAATATATATTTGAGAATCTTACAAGGCATTCATGTAATTTGGAATCATAGAACGCTATGATCCTAGGTCCATAGGAAGACAACATACATATCCACACCATATGATATCATAACCCTATGAGCTTGAGGCCATATGACAAAAAGGTGCTCTAATGAGAACTCACTAGAGGGTGTCCTATGACCTCAAAGATACTAAGTCATTAGGAGAGTTTCGTCTCATATTACATCAAGTATCTCATTCAAAGTGGGACAATGATCTGATAAGCTACCAACTTCTTTCAAACAAAAGAAAAAATCTCAATTAAGAAATGGCTTCAGAAAATCGTTAAATTTTGGATTGATGAAGTGAATCCTATGTGAGGAGACATCTCTCGCTTAAGTAACATTGATAATATAATTGTTTGATGCTCCCATAATTTTCTTCTTAGTACTTATTTTATTTGAGGTGATGAAAACTACCAAAAAGATGTTAATTGATAGTGCTACCAAAACGGTGTTTGTTGAACACCCTCTATCTTGGAGATACTATACTTCTTGCATTTAGTACTTTGTTGTACATGAAATAGAGAGTATAAATTTTATAAAATGAGTTGTTGAAAATCTTTGTGCACAACCCATAGTTGGTGTAATCAACTCTCTCTCTCTCTCTCTCTCTCTCTCTCTCTCTCTCTCTCAGGAGACATCTCTCACTTAAGTAACTATTGATAATATAATTGTTTGATTCTTAGATCATTTTGTTCTTAGTACTTGTTTTATTTGAGGTGATGAAAACTACCAAAATGATGTTGACAATTGATAGTGCTACCAAAATGGTGTTTGTTGAACACCCTCTATCTTGAAGATACTATACTTCTTGCACTTAGTACTTTGTTGTACATGAAATAAAGAATATAGATTTTGTAAAATGAGTTCTTGGAAATCTTTGTGCACAACCCATAGTTGGTGTAATCAATTCATAGGCGGCTTATTAGTCACATCAATGGTGTTTTTAAACACCTCCTTTTTTGAGACACTACCTCTACAAGTTTTAAAGCATGTCTTGACGTTTTGAGGGACCATATCTAAAAGCTTTGTTGAAGTCTTAAATCATGTATTGATGAAAATGTGGCATGTTAATATAGATGCTTTGGTACTAACATATATTCTTTGACACTATAGGTGCCATTGATGACAAGTTATGGTCTTCGGGCCATAGGATACTCCACTATATTCTTTAGGTTTTTTAACTATCAAATGTTTATTTAGGTTTTGTACATACTATACTGTAGTTGATACTTGATAGTGTTTTAAAATTGGGACTAGCTATTTTTTGTACTTAAGATTAAGGTGACCAATTTTATGATAAGAAATGTTGGTGCTCTTTGTGTCTAGATATTATATTTTTGGTTAGAATAATCAATATATGTGTTGCTTAGTAGAATCCATCTTTATGAGCTTTGATATTTTTTTAAAGAGTTTCTTTGATACAAATTCTTTTGCAAAAATATATATCAAAAGTCTTCTTATAAAAATTAAAATAGAAAAGTTAAATTTGGGTGCTAGAATCATCACATCTTATCTACATTAAGGAAAAATTGAGCTTAAAAATAGTAGAATAGCATGATCCTAATACGCCAATGTAGCATTTGAAAATCAGAATTTTCCCAAATTATCTAAAATGGTGTTTTCTCTCTTTCCCTCACTCATCCTCTTTCTTCTCTCCATAGCTCTTGATCTCTCTCTTTCTTCCTTCGTATCATTGATCTCTCTCACTCTCTCTCCCTTGCTCCGTCACTCCCTCTCCTTGTATGTGCAAGAGAGAGAGAGAGAGGGGGGGGGGAGGGAGATAGAGAGCTAGGGAGAGGAAGAGACAAGGGAGAGAGAGAGAGAGAGAGATAGGGAAGAAGTAAATGAAAAGAAACCTAGGGGTCCACCTTGAAATATGTAAGTGTAGCATGTGAGTTCATCCAAAGTGGTAGTTTATATACCAAAGAATTATAGAATTACATGTACAAGAGGGGCTTAAGAATGGAAAACTGAAAAAAAAGTTATAGGTTTATGAAGGAAGAGGGTTCTTTTAATTCACGATGAAATGTGTGTGTGTGTGTGTGTGTGTGTGTGTGTGTGTGTGTGTGTGTGTGTGTGTGTGTGTGTGTGTGTAGAGTGGTTTTAAAAATACCTATTAAATGCATGTGCTATAGGTATTTTTGAATCGTGGTTGCCTTGGGGAAGAAAGAGATGTAGAGAGTGAGAATGGGAGAAAGAAAGATAGAGGGAGAGAGGGAGAGAAAGAGAGAAGGAGGGAGAGATAAAGAAAGAGTTGAGGGAGAGAAGGAGAGAGACAAATGGAGGAAAAAGGGAAGAGAGAGATAGACAGTGAGAATTGGAGAAAGAACCGAGAGATAGAGGGAGGGGGGTGCAAGGGGAGGGAGAGAGAGCCTCAGGGGATTCACCGTTCAGTACCCCCCTATATAACGTGCGTTTGCAGAGTATTAAAAAAAACCCTCTTTTAACATGTATGAATGAATAAAATGACCCCTTATTTTAATATTTTTTTCCAAAATTGAATATAAAAATCCCTTACTTTAATGTATCTCTAGTAAATTGCCTAAAAGTTTTATATTTTAAAACCCCTCCTTTTGAACTCACGTTATACATTAACATGATTACATAGTGCACCCCCCGAGGAGAGCACAAGGGTGAGAAAATGGGAGAAAGAATGATAGAGAGAGAGGGAGGGGGGTTGAAGGGGGAGGGAGAGAGAGCAATGGTGAGAAAGGGTGGAGGATCCACAGAACAAGGGAGAGAAAATACTGTTAGATCCAGAGAGAGGGAGGGGGGTTGTGGAGGGAGGGAGAGAGAAAAAGCGAGAGGAAGAGAGAGAGTAAAAAAAGATAACAATTTTAGCTCTTTTTTTGCAGATTGGAGCGTTTTTGTTTCCCTTTTTTTGGACTAAAGATGGCCAAGAAATCTAATGCTAGAGCTTACGTTGAGTTTATTTGCAATGGGGAGGCAATTGCTATAGGCTGAATAGACAAGACTTTGAACTTGGCTAAGCTTCATGGGAGAAAATGTCCATCTGGTTGCTTCTTTGTTGCAATGTTAGAAGTATATGATGGCAAGGATGCCCTCTCCCTTATGTATCTTTGATGAACAAAGAAATGACTACCCTGAAGAAGGGAGAAAAGAGTATAATTGTGTGGCCTAAAAGCAATCTGGTATATTTTGGCTCCATCTTGATTGGTTTTATATTGGCTCCTTTTTTAGTGTAAACTGTTAAATGTCCGTTGCAAAATTATTTGTTGTATGACCATCATTGTATTATTTGTTTATTAGCAAACTACCAACCAAGACAGAAAGAAAAGAACCACGTCTCCATCTGCTAGTGTATCCCTATCCAAGAGCAGACTAATTAGCAATATTCCACCTCCACCTCTTGCAACATTAGAAAAATCTAAAACGGGGGCAAAAGGAAAAGCAAAAGTGTAGGAAGGAGCATCATCTAAAGTTGTAGCCGATGTTGACAACTGCAAAGAAGAGATCGATGACAAAGAAATGGAGGCATACATGATAGTAGGGGCAAATGCTGGAGGTGAATTTCAAATTAATGAAGATGTTACAATTTGCCAAGATATATTATCATAAATTCTTGGAAATTTGAAGGTACATAATAGCATTTGAGTATAAAGAAGCAATAACCGTTGCAAAGTTTGGGCTTTAACATGTTTTGAATAATGCAAGTAGAGCACAAAAGTCCATTTCCTTAAGTTCCTCTTTGCCATTTGATAAAGCTAGAAAAAGCAAAACAACTTAGCTGGGACCCAAGCTGCTACAACCATTGGCCAATAAATTCTTGTTGGAGGGGTATTATGAGCCCAAAGGATGCTTTATATCTTCACTTTGATGCACGAGGCTATCCTTCCATCGATGTAGATGACGATATCTTATAGACATGGGATCCCTTGTGACGAGTGACTAATGAGGAGTTCAAGGCCGAAGTCAAAGACACTTGTTGGGGTGACCTGTATGGCAAAATGTTGTATACTTGGGATGGAAACCACATGCTAGCCGTTTCGATGGGATTTATTAAAGAGAGTAAGTTCTAATGTTAATGGTTTTACATTGCTTATGTGTTCTTAAATGTAGTTATTGTGTGACCTTCACTTTGGTTTAGGTGTTTCCTACGAGAAAGACATCAATCTACACCCAGGAGTTTGAGTTGAACTAGTGACAATAGATTTTTCAAATGAGGTCAATATGTTGAGCATTGTTATGAGTATAAATAAGTAAGATCCTTTTATTCTATTCGCTTAACCGGCTAGCTTTATTATCTAATTGTATTGACATTTTTTTCCTTCAACCCCTTGTAGATTAAATGAGACAGGATACATGGATACCTCTTACATGGACATGCTTTGGATGGTGCAGGCAATGGGCCTTGCTTCAAAGGAGGCTATCATGGAGAAACTACCATGTGTAGTTTATAGCTGGATGTAGGCAAACATTGACAGGAGGGTAGGAAAGAAATCATGGTACAATGTGCCCATTGCTTTAATTCACAGGTTCCTTACCTTGTAAGTTGCATTGAAGTTGTCATAATAATCAATATCTAATTCTCCTAAATGATTTTCTCATATTAAACTGATCATTTAATGTGGGGAAGTGCCAGGGGAGAAAAAGCTAGAATATTGGTTAAGCTAGCAGACCGGCCACAGTAGGGATCCAAAGGAGGGAAAATAGGGATCCAAAGGGGGGGCCATCTGCAAAAGAGCCATGTGCAACAATGGGCTAAAAAGACTCTAAGGTTCAGCCCATTAAGACTTCCAAAATGCTAAGGTTCCAAAATTCAAAGGTTGTGTCCAAAGGTCAACCCTAGGGGAAATTGGATGCTTTGTGTGTGACCAAAAAGTCTTTTCAAATCCCTACATAGGAGGGGGCGAGCCTTGGGAGTAGGGGATGAGAGAGAAAGTCACACACACACACACACACACACACACACACACACACACACACACACACACACACACACACAGAGGCTCCCTTTACACAAAGGGAATTAGGGACACATGTCAGCTCCCTAGCCTAGATGCCCACAAGGTGTGCCCAATTCCTATTGGATGGCCTTGGAGGTGGACCAAGGTGGACCAATGAGAATTAGGCTAGAGTAAATCTAGTTTAATTAATTTAAAAACACTTAATAAAAGAACCAATGAGAATTAAGTCCTCTAGAAGACTATTGGACAGTCTCCCAAGGGGTCCAATGAGCATTCAGCGGCCCAATGGCTTGCCTGATTCCTATTGGCCAGGAGGCAAAGGGTTCCAATGAGAGTTTAGTTTAATTATTAAATTACCTAAAGCTCTCACAAAAGGGGAAAGGGGGACACATGTCAGAAGGCTATCACTTATGCTGCTTAATAGTCATTGGCTTGACTTGGGGAGGGCCAATGAGGGTTGAGCAAGAGCAAATAGCAAGAGGGCTCACCCAAGAGAGAGAGAGGGGGCTGATTTTTGCAAGGCATTATCACACACACACACACACACACACAATCTCATGTGTGAAGAAAGAGAAGACTATCTCTTCCCAAGCTTTAATGGAGAGCTCATCACCTACTCCAAGCTTGTGAGATAGAAGCCTACATCGACACACTCTTGGCATGTGGATGCAAATCCAACCAAGAGCCAAGCTTCAATGCATGCTCATCTCCTCTACCAAGCTAATTACTAAGCTAAGCTATGCTAATATGAGTGATTATGTGAGGAGATGTACATCTTTCTCGTAAGATACTCCTTCTTCCTCTCAATCTACTCTCATACCCTGCTAGCTCTCACCATCTTCGAAGGTGTGTGAGGTCTTGGGTCTGAGACCGGGGATAATTGATGTTGTGTTTGTTAAGTGTTTTGTTTAGTGCATGAAGCTTTCATCTTCATTGCACTAGCTAGTCTTGAAGGAACACAAAGAATTGTATTGTACAATGTCTCTCTTGATGGGAGAAACCATAATACAAAGCCTTTTGGAGGGGGGACCGGCTCCATGCAAATCCGGTCCTCAACTGTTGTCAATAGCTTAATTTTTCTCTCTTTTGAAAGTATTGTTGATGCTATCTAACTAGGTGTTATGCTTTTTGTTTCTCTCTGCACCCAAGCACTCTTGTAATTCTCATTAGGAATCTATTCTAATGAAATGCCCACTATGTTCATGCTAATTTCCGCTACACACAAGTTATTAGGCCATTAAATGTTACAGAAGTGTTCAATTAGTAATTAGCATAAATTGTTACTGTCAAAGAATAGAATTATCTTTGGCACCATTTGTGTAGGAAATATATACCCTTGCGCTGAAAAAGATTATAGCAGAGAAAAATAGAATGCTTTCCTCAGAGTTCCAAGCCCAATACAAAAAAGCATTCTTTGAAACCGACGGGCCATTCATAAAAATGACAAAACATGCATTTTCCATTGTTGATCCATCCTTGGGAGATGATTGGTGAAGGTTGGTTGTTTCTAACTCTCTACTGGTATAGAAAAGTTTTCTTAGAGTACAATTCAAAATTGATCCATAAAGTGGAGATCCGTGCAGGACATTCTGCACAATCAAGTGGACCAACCATCCAAAGTGGGTGACGTAGGAAAGATTGTATAGGCTAGCATGTGCACACCTTGTCGCTACCAAAAAAACCTACAATCTTTATTCAATGGCTTCTAGAGGTCTAGCAGATGCAAAGAGTTTGGACATCCCCGAGACTGGTAAGTACATTAAATCTCAACATTGATGTTTTCTAGTTAGGCGAAGAAAATATTTGAAATATATAATGTTTAGTTGATACAAGAGACTCTAGTGTCTTTTGAAGGTTTTTTGGTCATCAATTGTAAAAGAGGCCGAGAATGTCTACAACACTATCCAGAGTATACATTTGAGATCCACCGCTCAGTCTTGACTTTCATTCTTTCCTCAAGGACGCTAAATAGCTCCATATGGGTAAGACCTTTAGCATGAAAAAAATATCACAATTTGAGGTATGCAAGGCATTGATGGATGGAGGGAAAAGATAGTCTTTGTAGACATGTACATTATATATTTACATTGGAAATAAACAAGTTCATTCTGCTGCTTACAATGTATTCCTTGTGTTAAATGGCTACAAAAGTGCAACTTCAACATTAGAAGTGTCAAAAGCTTGTAGACAATGCTTGAAATTGAAAAGGCAAAGCATATTTTCAACACAATGCAGATAGCACATAACTTCAAGAGAAAAATTTACCAAGATTCTCCATGGTTCTTGGAGTATGATGAGGGGTACTTTCCTCCAAACAAGGAAAAGGCACACAATAACACTTTAAATGATAGGGAAGAAAGAGCGTGTTGAGGTGCACAAATGTCCACAATGGTAGAGTCTAATGTGAAAATGCCTCGGGGAGAGGGATTTGCTACGACATCTCAGGTAGCAAAGTTGTTAGTTTTAGCAAGACCTTTTTCCTATACCTTCATAAAATTTGATTTTTGATAACCATTTCAATATTGTTGTGCAAATAGAGCATTTCAAGGAAGCTTCAAGCTCACAAGGAGTGGCTCGTATTAAGCAAAAACATGAGTATTATTGTTGTTCAAAGGATTAAACATCATGATTCACTTCCTTATTGCTATCTTAGTGGTGTTTACAAAAAAGGAGTGGAATGTCTTTAAGGAAGTAATTGACTTTTCAACGAGTCTAGAAATAGAAATATTGCATGTTTTGGACCTTCCGTTAGTTACATACCCATCAGTTGGTGTGTAGCCTTCTTGAACGAAAGGAGTGGAATGTCTGTAAAGGAAGTAATTGACTTTTCAACGAGTCTAGAAATAGAAATATTGCATGTCTTGGACCTTCCGTTAGTTACGTACCCATCAGTTGGTGTGTAGCCTTCTTGAACGAAAGTTGTGTGGCTCAAGATTTTGTTTGATCTATTTGATGGTGTTTACAAATAGTGATGGCGATCGTATTATATTGTGAATTTCAGTTTGGACAAGGATTTTGTTTGATCTATTTGATGGTGTTTACAAATAGTGATGGCGATCGTATTAGATTGTGAATTTCAGTTTGGACAAAATAGAGGACGGCTTGAAGAATGCTTTACTAAGCAATGTGAAGCCACACACTGTGGAGAAATTCATTCATCCGCTCTATGATGGGTTGGTCATTGAGTCTACAAAATGAACGCTTCTATTCTATTTTTGTTGTCCAATACTCCTGTGTATTGGCTACCTAATTCTGATGTGTCATATTTGTAGACATGTAGTAGTGTTAGTGTGTATACGCGCTTCACCAGGGGCACTTTTCTCCCACTGGGTTTTTCCCCCTGGACATCTGGTGTGAAAGGACACCTTATCTCTTAGGGTTTCATATAAGCTTTGTAGCTCTGAGTTTGTACACAATTATTATTCCAATACAGAGAGAGACTACAGAGATCTCGTACACAAGCTCTGTGTCTTCTCCTTCTCCATCTTCTTCCTACTCTGAGTTGCTGTCTTCCTTCTGTTTCCTGTTTCATCATCTTCAACAATTGGTATCAGAGCGAGGTGATTTCCAGAGCCTCTACTTGCGTTTTCGCGTCCGCGCGCGCAATCGCAATTTTCAGGCAGTTTTCGGAAAATTTGTTCGTGGGAGCATCCTCGACGTTCCGGGAGTATTCTGATCAGGTGTCCTGGGGTTTTACCCCCCTTTCGAAGCCGTTCGAGCCCTCAGAATTTCGTTCTGAGCAGCGTAGCAGAAGTTACCTTTCCGAGGCGTTTAGATCAAGAGGGTGTGCTTTTTGACAGATTTTCTTCAGGTAAACAGTTCTTTTGGGAAGCAGCTTGTCTTAGCTTTGTGCTGAGATTTTGTGTAGAGTTTTGCTTGGATTGGAGAAGAGATTTGTGAATCTCTTGGAGGTTCTTTTGCTCTCTTGTGTGCATCTACAGTATGGCTCAATCTACGGAGAAAGAGATTTTTGGTGCGTTTACATCCGAAGACAAATTGGATGGTACCAACTATTCTCTTTGGTCTTTTATGGCCAAAAATGTTTTGGTTGGTAAAGGATTGTGGGATTATGTATCTGGAGATGAAGTTCGTCCAGGTAGCATTGCAGCTGCCACGCCTGGTCGTGGTGCAGCTGTTGGGGCAGGACCCTCACAAGTCACTCCAGAGCAAAAGAGATGGGATACTAAAGATGCACAGGCTATGGCTGTGATTGCCTTAACCATAAAGAGGACAATCACACCACATATCAGATCTTGCAGAACTTCTGAGGATGCTTGGAACACTCTGCAAGCTATGTTTGGAGGAAGAAACGCTGCCAGAATAGAGTTTTTGAAGAAACAACTTGACAAAATACAGATGGACGAAGGTGACGATATTGTCGAGCATCTTACAAAAATCAGGGATCTTAAAGAGCAATTGCTTAGCATTGATGAAGTGATTCCAGAGAAGGACTTGGTTTCCAAAACACTCAATTCACTACCACCATCTTATTTGACTTTTCAGACTTCTTTGACTCTGTCTTTGCGAGCTAATCCTGACCCTCTTCATTTTGAAGAGTTAGTGGCTTTGCTATTGCAGGAGGATCAATCACGTAAGAACAAGTCTTTACAGGTGGATGGTATGGATCATGCTCTTGTTGTACAGAACAAAAACAGGGGTAAAGAGAGTGCTCATCACTCCAAGTCTGGTGCAGGACAGTCTTCAGAGAAGTCTAAAGGTGATTCCGACAAGTCCAAGAAGAAAGGTAAATGTCACTACTGCAAGAAACCTGGTCACTACATTAGTGAGTGTAAAAAGCGAATTGCTAAAGAAAAGAAGAAAGAGTCAAGTTTGGTTGTTTCAGCTTCTGGTGATTCTTCTACAGCTAAAGAAGAGTCTGCAAACTTTGTGCAGGATTCTTATGCTTTTGTAGTATGTTCAAATTTTTCTGCTTACAGTGTTGACAAGACACAAATGATTTGGTACTTTGATAGTGGTGCATCCAGGCATATTACTTCAAGGAAGGATTTGTTTTGTTCATTGGATGCAGCTCCAGCAGGAAAGAAGGTGACATGTGCAAATAATGCTTCTTATCCAATCAAAGGCGTTGGTAAGATTTTGATTACCATTTCAGATGGTTCAGATTTATGCTTGCCAGATGTCTTATATGTTCCAGGGATCAAGAAGAATTTGTTGTCTGTATCCTCTCTTGCAAAAATTGGTCTTCGGGTCATTTTTGAGGATGACAGATGTGTTGTACGAGATCGAGAGAATGGTTATTCTCTTATCACTACAGGTACGCTGGACAATGGACTATTTGTGCTAGATCGTTATGAAAAGCAGATTCAGGTATGTATTGCAGAAACAAAGACTCAGGCCATGCAGGATGCTGAGTTGTGGCATGCTAGATTTGGGCATGTTAGTTATGGCAGTTTGATGACTTTACAACGTCATAATATGGTGCATGATTTGTCCTTATTGGAGATGCCACCAAGACATGTATGTGAAGGTTGCGTTCTTGGAAAGATGCACAGATTTGCATTTTCGCAGGATGGTTCAGTTAGAGCGACACGAAAGTTGCAGCTTGTACACAGTGATGTATGTGGTCCTATGAGGACGCCATCTATAGGAAACAACCTTTATTTTGTGACCTTCATTGATGACTTTTCCAGGTTTTGTTGGGTGTATCCACTCAAAGCAAAGTCAGATGTGTTTGCAGTTTTTCAACATTATGTCGCCATGGTTGAAAATGAAACAGGTTGCAAAGTACAGACTCTTCGTACCGATCGAGGAGGTGAATACATGTCAGGTGCATTTAAGGATTTTTTGGGAAAGAAAGGCATTAAACACCAATGCACTATGCCATACACACCACAACAGAATGGTGTTGCAGAAAGGAAGAACAGGTCTTTAATGGAGACAGCTAGATGTATGCTCAAGGCTAAGAGTTTGCCTCATAAGCTATGGATGGAGGCAATTGCTTGTGCAGCACATGTTTTGAACAGGTGTCCTACTCGTGCCTTGAAGACCATTACTGCATATGAAGCTTGGTATGACAAAAAACCTTCAGTCAGTTATCTTCGTGTTTTTGGTTGTCTTGCTTATGCTCACATCCCTCAGCAGTTACGTGGGAAGCTTGATGATAAGGCAATCAAATGTATATTTGTGGGGTACAGTAGTGGAAGTAAAGGTTATAGACTTTACAATCCTGCTACAAACAAGATTTTTGAAAGTCGTGATGTAATTTTTGCAGAAACTACTGCTCAACCTATGGTTGCTTTTGATGTACCTCATATGCAGACACATGATGTATTTGAAGATTTGCTTCCTTCTTTTGTGGAGAATCAAGAATCACAACAGGTTGATAATCTTGATCAATCTTTTGATCAGCATGTGACACCTCATGATGTAGAGGAAATTGTGCGTGAAGAGCAAGAAGTTCTCAGGGAAGAAAGAACCTTGCCTAAATGGGTTCAGAAAACTTTGCAGGATAGCAAGTTGGATGCACCGTTGCCACGAAAAACACGTGCTGGTACTACTTTTGGCAGAGAGCAAGTAGATTTGGCTTGCTTTAGTACTCTTTGTGATGCAGATGAGCCTGATTCATTTGAACAAGCTTTAGAGTGTGTTCAGTGGAAAGATGCTATGCAGCAAGAAATTGATTCTATTCATAAGAATCATACATGGGATCTAGTGGACTTGCCTACAGGTAAAAAGCCTATTGGTACAAAGTGGGTTTTTAAGGTAAAAAGGAAACAAGATGGTACTGTTGACAGGTACAAAGCAAGGCTTGTGGCAAAAGGCTATGCGCAACAGAAAGGCATAGATTATGATGAAACCTTTGCTCCTACTTCTCGTGCGTCCACAGTTAGATCACTAGTTGCAATTGCTGCTCATCATGGTTGGAAAGTGCATCAGTTGGATATCAAAACTGCTTTTTTGAATGGTGATTTGCAGGAAGAAGTTTATGTAATTCAACCAAGTGGTTTTGTTGTAAAAGGTCAAGAGCAAAAGGTATGTAGATTGCGTAAAGCTTTGTATGGTCTCAAACAGGCTCCAAGAGCATGGTATGAGAAGATACATACTTATTTGATTGGCCAGGGATTTCAGAATAGTCCAACAGAAAGTACTTTGTATGTCAAAAAGAGAGATGGAGTTCTCATTATGCTAACACTTTATGTGGATGATATGCTTCTTACAGGCAATACTGCAGATGAAATTGAAGCGTTTAAAGATGCTTTGAGAAAAACCTTTGAGATGTCTGATCTTGGTTTGCTACATTATTACTTGGGTATTCAGTTTGTGCAATCAAAGGATGGCATATACATGTTGCAGGCAAAATATTTGCATAAAATTTTGGACAAGTTTGGTATGCAAAATTGTAAGCCAATCTCTACACCCGTAGAAACTGGATCAAAGTTGAGCATGCATGATGCTGGAGAAACTTTTGATGTACATACTTATGCAGCAGCGGTTGGTTGCTTGATATATTTGGCAGGCAACACTCGTCCAGACATTCAATTTGGGGTTTCACAAGCAAGCAGATTTATGCACAGCCCAGGTATGCATCATTGGCAGGCTGTGAAGCGCATACTTCGTTACCTTTCAGGTACCCCTAATCTTGCCATGTTCTTTCCAAGGGGGGATATGTATGGAAAGCACAGTTCTATGCAGCTTCTTGGTTACAGCGATTCAGATTGGGCTGGTGATTTTGACACACGACATTCCACAAGTGGCAATTGTTTTTTCTTGGGAAATGCATGTATATCTTGGCTAAGCAAGAAGCAACCCACAGTGGCTACATCAACTTGTGAAGCTGAGTACAGGGCAGCTTTCACGGCAACAGTTGATTGTGTATGGATACGCAGGTTATTGGCAGATCTTTGTGAGTGTCAACAGGCACCCACTACCATTTTCACTGACAGTCAGAGTGCTATGGCAGTTGCAAGGAATCCAGTATTTCATGCAAGAACAAAGCACATAGAGGTTCACTACCACTATGTCAGGGAAAGGCTACATGCAGGGGAGATCACACTAACTTACTGTCCTACACAGGATAACATTGCAGATCTATTCACGAAGGCGTTATCACGAGAAAAGTTTGAAGCTTTCCGAAAAGCTTTGGGCTTACTCTCATACACATGATGATCTGCTACCTTGTACGGATTCACACTATCACTACAGGGGGGATTTGTAGACATGTAGTAGTGTTAGTGTGTATACGCGCTTCACCAGGGGCACTTTTCTCCCACTGGGTTTTTCCCCCTGGACATCTGGTGTGAAAGGACACCTTATCTCTTAGGGTTTCATATAAGCTTTGTAGCTCTGAGTTTGTACACAATTATTATTCCAATACAGAGAGAGACTACAGAGATCTCGTACACAAGCTCTGTGTCTTCTCCTTCTCCATCTTCTTCCTACTCTGAGTTGCTGTCTTCCTTCTGTTTCCTGTTTCATCATCTTCAACAATATTGGAACAAGATGGAAGTATGTCCGTTGTGACAACTCGCTAGACTTGTGCTTACAACAACCAATGACAAGGGCGTGTTTGTAGCTATCTATTAGTCAGATAATTATGGCATGGTTTGAGATATTGCTGTGTTGTTGGATGGTGTGAAGACCACCTAAATGTAGTTGTCTGTAAGACACCAATCTGCAAGAAAGAAAGTAGGACCATGTACACAATGTTGGTGTTTGCAATGAGAAAAGCACACTTGAACATCAAAGACCATTGACATACCATTGGATGATGCTTGGTTTGATTCTCTAGAGGAGGATGATTGGACAAAAGAGGGGGATGTGAAACCTATGCAAGGTACACTATGGCACCTTTGATCTAAGAACAATGTTTTGCTGCTTGCTTTGAAATTTTTTTTGTTGTGCAGGTTGTATGGAATGCAGGCATTGGTTTGTTTGGAAATTGCTTGTGCAATAAGAGAACAACATTTGTTGTGCAGGAGGTATGGAACACGAGCACTAGTTTGTTTGGCAATTGCTCGTGTAGTATGAGAATAAAGTTGTCCTTAGTATACGAAGGAGACTGTTGGGCGTTATCTTTGTTGGGGAGCTAGATGGGCCATATGATGAAAATATTTGGGAGCAATGAAGAGTTCTCTACAAAACTACGCACTTGTTTGGAAATGCAAGCCCGTCAACTTAGAGAGATGTAGGAGCAAGACAAGAGGCATGTATATGAGGTGGATCGTGCACTAAAAGTAGCATCTCTGTTGGGGCCGCTTCCAAAAATTGTGGAGTTAGATCTACTAGCCCATGACTTAGAGAGGATATTTTGATATTCACCTCACATTGTGTGGACAATGATTATTTTTGTAAACCATCACGAACAATTTCTTCTAACATGCTTTTGAATAGAGATATAATTATTCTCAAGTGGTCTGATCTTGTAATTTAAGTGGATTTTTTCTCTTCTTGTAACCCTTTTTGTGAATTGGGAGAGAGATATATGGACATGATGTGTGCCCCCCCCCCCCCCACACACACACACACACAAAGAGAGAGAGATAGATAGATAGATATAGAGAGAGAGAGAGAATTTGGGAAAAGGAGTTACATGGAGTAGGTGATGAATGGCTATCACTCATTTGGCAGAGCGAGCTTTTTGCAAAAGATTAGAGAATCCATCACAAACTTGATGGAGAGAGCTTTTTTAATAATTTTTTCCAACCGGTCCATTCTCCTCCAAAAGCTCCCTCCATTCACCTACTCATACATAGCACAACCTCAAGAAGACTATAAGGGACTTATTGTGTAGAAAACATCACTAATAGAAACTCTGTAAAAATGATGACATTACCTCCACAGTACTACTTGTAGTGGAAACGGAGGATGAAACAAGCCCAAATGAAAAATCAGAGCTGATCGAGCACTACGACCATGCTTGAAATATTTGTCAACCTACTCACACTCACCAAAGCTTACTAGAATTTAAGAAAGTGAGGAGGCATGTTCTGGCAATGTTGGCAACTAAACCCCGGGAGGACGCAATCTGCTCTAATACCAATTGTTGGAAATAGGGTTGCAGGGAAATGCACACAGCTTGAAAAAGAGAAAGGAAGCTCAAGGCACACAACATAGAGTAGTATTACTTAGTATGCAATGAAACATGAGTTAGCCCTAGAGTGATGGGTGTATATACAATGCACGGGAAAAAAAACTCCTACTGAGGGGAAAAATTTGCCAGTGGTCCTAAATGTGTTCACACACATCACTACCACATGTATGATGGTAACAAAAATGAGCCGCAATGGCAACTCCCTCTCTAAGTAGACAATATCCTTCTTATCGTTATCTATTGCTTTTATCTTCAACAGTAGGTTGTGTTTGCTTGGAAGTAGATGGAGGAATTTATTGATTAGGTCAATGTTGATTCTAACCTTTACTGTCTCTCCATCTTTATTTGTCAAGGTTGCCTCTTTGTTGTACTGTATTGAACTCATGAGATCATGAGCACTCTAGAAATCTATGCCCCATGGAGGTAACCTAGAAAAAGTATCCATCTCCGGACTTCTCATGGTTGATGCAATGTCCATATCTCTTTTGGAAATATTATTGGCTTGACCTTTGTACCATCGACCGCTTGGAACTTTCCAATAAAGATGTTGGCTGGTATTTTATAGAGATCTTCTTTCGAGATTTGAGCTTTTTCGTTGGAGGAAATCTGCACCACTTGATAGGAACAACCTCCCACTACTTTTTGGGTTTTTTATGAGGCATTCTGGCATCAAGATTGTTGAGATCATGGAGATAGTTGGTGGTTTAATTGCTTTGATCTCCATTACATGATTATTCTTTGGTTGTTGTGGTCTTCTTCGATGTGAACTTGGGAATCCACTTGTACTTTGGTGAGCCAGTTGAATCTTTGATTTGATTTTTGGATCTTGTCCATGGTCTAGGCTTTCTTAGAGGGTTTCTGGCTTGGAAGCTTGATTTTGTTGAGTCAAAAGACGAATTGGAAAGCTCATCTTTGGGTGGCCATATGTGTTGTTGTTTGGTTTCCATGATTGTCTTCCTAACCAAAACTTGCTTAACCTTTCTTCCATGGATGCTTGGAGACTATTGTAGTTTATGGCTAGCTTTAGCTCCTAAGATTGTACATTCCAAATGTGATTAGCTTGTGCCAAGGGTATAACATACAATGTACCCTTGAGGTTATACCTTAGAATTTCACCGTGCCACTCTGGAATTACTTTATAAGTATGAATCTAGGAAGCTCCCAGGATGGTTTCTTCATTGAGATTTGTATTTTCCATGATGTGGAATTGATGCAGGTAATGGTTATCATTGATGTTGATTAAGACATTGGCTTGGCCCAAACTGACCATGGTTCCTATAGTAGTTGCCTTGAGCTCAATTCTTGTAGGTTCGATCATGGAGTTTGATAGTTTGAGGTATGTAGAATATCGAATGGTATTAACGCATGCACCAGTATCCACAAGTTCTCTTTTTGTTGTTCCATCGGTGAGTTGGATGTTGATGCATACATCCATATCTCCAAGCCAATTTTGCTCAATGTATACTACTTCAATAGGAGGAGATGGTGTTTCCAATTGACAAAATTGAGTGTTATTGTGTCATTCTTTGCATTTTGAAATCCACAACCTAGCTTCCTCCTTTGCTTGGACATGTACTGCTTGAGCAGTCTGCTTTCTTTCCTTGGCTTCATGGATCTTCACCAACATTTTTGTGGTGAGAGGTTCATGGTATTTCTTTAGTCTACATCCATTGATCCAATTAAGCATCTCCTCTCCCTATAATGTTGCAAGTTGTACGGTGCCACTTGGTGATATTTCATTGATCATAAATGGTCCATTACCATGCTTTTTTAGTTTCTTAGAGTGTTGCTTCAAGGTATAGATTAAGACATAGTCTCCCTTCTGAAACCCCTTGTTGATCACATGTTGATCATGAAATTCTTTCATTTGTCATTTATGTGCATAGATGGTGAGGGCCGCTTTTCAAATTTTGCTCCACTTCTCTCTTGGTATGCACTTGGTGGTAAGGCTTCAAGGACCCTAAGAGGAGTAAGGACCTGATGCATGAATTTTTAAAAAATATATATATATGTATTTATATTGTACATAGCTATGGTTTTGACACATTTGGATCTCAAAAATAAGGAGCGATAGGGACAAACCCTATGAAAAAAAAAATTCACTGGACCAATTCTACTCGACGGTCACTACCAGGTGACGAGTAAATGTCAATAGTGAAAGGGAGGAGAATCTTATGCATTATTGAGTTGGAGTCAACAAAATATTATCAAATTCAAGCATAATTCACTTGTGGACACAAGGCTTGCACATGAAGTCAAGAGGGGACCATCTGGAAGACTTTTGGAAAGGAAAAGATGGACACATATTTTTGTGGAAATTTTCTCTATTTTTTTCATTCTGAATTGAAAAAAGTTTTCAACAGCAAAGTTATAGGCATTAAGCTGATCTTTTGGCCCCTATTCTTTTTATAATTTTTGGAGCTACGGTTTGGAAGATATGGCCGAAATGGTGGAGCCTATCTGTCCACTTGGGAAGAAGCCATGGTTATCCAACTACACATTCCTAATTTCTTATAGGTTTCTCTCCATTATTGCTGTATTTTCTCTTATTTTGTCAAGATTATCCCAAATATTATAAGGAAGCTCTTGACTCAAGCTATGGAAGGTTGCATGGAGACAAAGCTCGCCATGATGAAGGCAATTAGGAGGAAATTGGTCAATAAATAGGGCACACAGAGCTCTCTCATTGGGGGAATGCCTCTAACTAAGGTTACTTTGTTATAACTCCTCTTGCTCATAATCTCTTCCCTAATCACTCTCTTGGCCTATAAAAAGAGGCCTTCTCTTTTGCAAACGGACACACACACACACTACCCCATATGCACACTATCTCATACACACATATCCACACACCTACACATACACACCCTTGTGCTACATGCTAGTAGCATCAACCCTAATCCCATAATCACAACACCATCACCATCACCATGCACAAAATGAGAACCATATATATCTCCACACGCTTGTAATGAAGGACTGAAGGCACAATTTCAAGAAGAATAATGATGGCTACACTCATGATATTCCTTGCCATCAACTCCCATCCCTCCATTATGCTTCCTACGGTCTTGTTGCCTTCTCATCTTCTTTCCCTATGCTACCTATTGTATTCATCTTTTGCAAGCAATCAACTCTTGGTGCCATACCTTGCGTCATTTGGGATAAACTTCATTGTGAGTATGGTTTATGCTTGTTCTCTCCATTTTGCTTATGTTAAGGTGTGTGGATTTGCCACCATACACACACTCTCTCTCCCTCTCATATTCCTATCATTTTTCTACTTGCATCTTAAGGTGTGCAGATTCGCCACCTCTGCTATGAGAAGTAAGCATACTTGCACGTTTCTCTTACCTCAATATCTTTCTTACTATATGCACAAGTAGCAAACCCATTCTCACTCACTAACCATTCCTCTCATCTTGTTTTCTGACCACCCCATCCCACACTTGGACGTGGATCTTGAAATTGTTTTCCATGGCATGTTTGATTGCGTATATGTATGTATCCTAGCCGCATATCTTGCTAGGTGGTGCCCCTATTGCGTACTTCCCATGATGAGGCCATCATGCATAGTCTTGGTGTAGAGGCCACCGGGTCTCTTTTGCACTTCCACCTCTCATTTGGTGCCCCCACCAAGGAGGTCTTTGCTGTTAACTGAGTCAACGTGAGTTAACAGAATTTGCTAAAGACCAAAGACCAAAGACGTACAAATGCACATCAAGGATGAATACAAAGAAGCAGTGAAGATTGGAGTTACACACTTTTCACATTTTTTCAAAATAGCCATGTATTGTAATTTCCCGAATTATTTAGCCATTGTGATAATTGTAATGTGTTGCGGGCTCAATAAGAGTTCCAAGGTGTAAAGCATAGGTCAGTTAGTGTACATAGGTTGCAGATATAATAAGTGTGGAGCCTTAAAGGTCTTGGGCGCCAGACATTACACATTTTAGACCTTGGCTAAGGTATAAAAGCCAACTTTGTAAAGATTTTATCAAGTTTTGGATAATAGAAACACAGTGTGAGCTAACAGCGCTCACTCCTCTCCTTCTCACGCTTCCTACTCCCTCCCTGGTTGTCACATTGCAGTTGTATTTGTTGCATAGCAACCGCAGGTAAGAGCTCTACGCATTGACGTAAGCAGTTCACAGTATTTTGTAGCTTTTGGCATCGTCCATCCGCAGCCTAATTTCACCATAACTAGGAATTTACACTCTCAAATCAAAAACTAAGCATAGGCGGGGTATTGGGGCATCATTGCTAAGCAATTAGATGCATTTTCGATCGAAAACGACTAATCCAATGCTGTTAATAATGGCGATTTTGGAACTTGACCTAAAGTGGGGTTTGAGACGATAAGCATGTGTGCTTAGGTCTTATAAATATGTCCTAGAAGTTTCGTTACGTTTGGATGTCATTTGATGCTGTAACAGATGTGATTTGTTTGCCGATGAGCGATTGGTTTTTGGTGATTTCAGTCACTTGAGTGTAGCTTGAGTTAGATGCGAGTTGTTAGTTGTTTTCTGAGAATTGACAACCTCTTGTAGCCTCTATGCACTAGTCGAGTCAACTTCGTCCCATGGTTTGACAAATTAATCGTGGTTCTCGCTAATACTGCAATAAGATAGGATGGTGAGGTTAGACATGCGTCCCACATTTGGCGCCGTTGTCGGGGACGAATAGACCTAAACTAGGAAAAACACGAGCGTTTTGTGTAGTTGTCCATTAACTTTCTCTAGGTTCACCTAGAGTAAAACTTTCTTTTTAGAAATCGCATATCTTAAGATTGTCGTCTTTTGCTGTGTAGAGCTAGCTTGGAGGTAAGTTGTTCTTCCTAAGTGCCTGTAGGATTGTAGGATTGTAAAGATAGAGTAGGATTTTGAGAATGATTGGTAGACAAAACAAGTCTTAAGATCAATGCTCAGGAAACCATAAAAAACAAGAAAACTAGTGGACACTTTCCACAATCCCTTTGCATGAGAATCTAGGAGTAGGGTAAGTAGGATCCGAGGTGGATTTCAAAACATTGCTCTCTCTGAAAGAATCAAGTGTGAGTTGTTATTGGAAGTTGTAAAATTTCAGGTCTAAGGTTAGAAATAGCACGAAAAGACTCCAAACCACTCGATCCAACTGGAGAGTAAGCTTAAAAGTTGTATGAACCAGTGGGTAAGCTCAAGGACACTTTGAGGTATAATTTTCAAGAGTTAGCCAAAACTCAGATTATTTACTTTTTCTTGACATTTTAAACCAAATTAAGTTTTGACTTGATTCATAGGCTCAAAATAGATCATGAAAAGACTGTCCAGTGAAAAAGTTCAAAAAAGTGTCAGTTTTGGGCCTAAAGTTAATAATCGTGATTATTAACTTTCAGCTCAGACTTCACCAAGGTTCATACCAGTGACTCATTGCATGTATACAAACAACTTTTCAAGGCACAAAAGATTTGGTTCACCAAACTGGCAAAAAACTGGGTAAAAACTAAAGTTTGTACTGACTTTTTGAAACTTGAGTGTAAATTGGGAAAAAAATTGTCCAAACTTGATGAAATTTTATTCATAGGCTTATATTGATGTGATAAACTTGTGTACATGATCACTTGATCAAAAAGATGAAAAAATTTATCAGTTGTAAATTTTCGCGATCATTTACATATGTCTCATTTTTTAACTTTTTTTACCAAGTCAGCATACCACTAGTTTTACCATGTTGTAATAAGCCCACAAACAAAATTTGGTAAGATTTGGATCATTGGATTGAAAATTATGACCAATTTTGCAAAGTCAGTCTGCGGACAGAAAACTGATGACCATTTGACCAAAAGTTGTCCAAACTTGATGAAACTTGGCTAGAGACCTTAATTTGAGGTGCTTAACAGATCTGTGTCAAGATTGGAACAAAAACTTGCAAAAATTTAACAGAAGTAAATAATCACGATTATTTATATTTGCTCCAAAAATTGACAATCTTGCATATTTGGGCATACCACAAGGTCAAGCACATCAAGTAAACCTCACAAATCCATTTTGGTGAAATTTGGATCACAAAAGTGAGACTTAAGCCAGATTCTTGAAATCAGAGTCTGCGGACACGAAACAGCTGATAAACTTGATGAATCTTGTCCAAATTAAGTTTTAACTTGACTTAGAGACTCAAAGTAGATCATAAAAAGACTATCTAGTGAAAAAGTTGAAAAAGTTGTTCATTTCAGGTCAAAAGTTGATAATCGCGATTATTTACTTTTGGCTCAAAATTGATCAAGGTTGATACCAGAGACTCTATGCATGATTGCAAATATCTTTTGTGAAGGCTCATGAAGTTTGGATCACAAAACATACCAAAACCTTGATAAAAACTGAAATATGTACTGAATGTCGAGAACTTGAGTGTGACGTGGTAAATCTTGTTCAAATTCAGTGAAACTTGACTCATAGGCTTATATTGATGTGTTAAACAAGTGTACATGCTCAGATGACAAAAAATATGCAAAAATTTACCAAAAGTAAATAATCACGATTATTTACTTTTGAAAAAAAAAGTTCACAAAAAAAAAACATGCAGAAAATAATCACATTATTTACATTTGCTCCAAAATTGAGAAATTTTGCACGACTGGGTATACCATAGGGTCAAGCACATCAAGTAGACTCCACAAAACAAATTTGGTGAAATTTGGATCACAAAATTGAGACTTAAGCCAGATTCTTGGAATCAGAGTCTACGGACACTAAACAGTTGATAACTTGGACAAATCTTGATCAAACTCAACCAAACTTTTCCACAGACCACAGCAAGGTAATACTTGGGAAAACAAGCCTAAAAAGTGTAGAAACTGAGAAAAGTAAATAATCGGGATTATTTACTTTTGAACCCCAGAAACAAGATTTTGGACTTTCGAGCTTGTATAGTGTTAGAACAACATAATACAAGGCCACCGGCCAAGTTTGGGTTCCATCGGATCCAAATTGGTACTTGTTAACTCAGTTTCAAGTTGCAGATTAGTCCTTTATCTCCTTGCAAGGATAGAATTTGGAAATCTCAATTGCTGACTCACTTACCTCAGATTGAAGAACCATGTTGCAAGCAAAGGATTGGGAGCTTGATAAGAGTTGAATTCAAGTCAAGTGGAAAAAATGGATAACAATCTAATTTGCAGGTTAGGTTATTCAAGGCCTAGATTTTCATCATTTCAAAGGCTGCAATCAATTCTGACACTTTCGAGCTAGAGTTAATCAACTCTTGTGAGTTTAAGAGAAATCGACTGCCAGAAGTACTTTGGCAAAAGCAATTTTATCAAACCTGAGCAGAAAATTTTTTGCTAATCAATACCAAAATCTGCTAGGAGACAGTTTTCACAGAACTAGTCGCATGGACTCATCTCGAGCTGAGAGTTCAAGTACAGTAGAGCAAGCCAGTAGCAGTGGTAACACAGTTACAAGTACAGCAGAGCAGATTTTACAGCTTTATGGCTATAATGGAGATAAAGTCTTGTATACAAATTCAAAAGGCCATAGATACTTGATGAACAACAAAAGCAACACAGGAGCCAAGATCCTATTGATCAAGTAAAGCCAGATTCAAAAAACTCCGAGATGTTCACAGACTTCAATGGAGCCAGGTATTGCAAGCTCAAAGATGAAGTGCAGATAGAAGTTCAGATAGTCAACCCAAGTGTTTATCCAAAAATCTGCACAAGCCAGCAAAACATACAGTTAGTGCATATGCAATCAGGGTCATTGTACATGGACTACAATGGTGGTCAGATCTATAATCGAGAACATGAAATGAAAGATCCAACAGATCAACCAATTGAAGCCAGTCTAATTGGAGAACTGAGCCAAAGATGATACAAAGGTCAAAATGGAGCATTCTACAACTTGATGCTTAGTGTTTTAAAAGAAGATGTCGACAACTTTGGCAAGCATAGAATCAAAAACTTCTCAACATGAGCTTGACATGATAGAGCCAATTGAGATACCACCAGTCATGGCATATTGTTCAAATTGTGGATGGAAAGGTGGACATTTTGTTGAAGATTGTCCAAGAAATCCAGACAACAGGGACATATCAACTACCAAGCAAGGTACAGAGAAGATTGGAAATGCAAATCTCAATGTAAGTGCATTTAACTCGTCACTCTTAATGCAATCAGATAATTTTGCATTACCATTAGAAGCACCAGCAAAAACACTGTAAGTTCAAAACTCAGCATAAAGATGCACAGACACCTGAAAAGCTTAAAATCGATTCATTGAACAACAAATTCTTGCATGAATTTGGTCAAGGTGTCCAGATATCATCGAAGGTTGAAAAGATTGTTAGGTTTGCAAATGATTTTGCATCCACTGTCACAAGTGTGCAATCATTCACGAGTCTAAGGGACACATCAGACAGAATGATGTTAGCTTTATATGGTACACATAATTCCTATGCACACTATGTAGACCAAAAGGAAAACTATACAAAAAGGATCAACCAGTGTTTGAACGGCCCACATACCAGCTCATAGAAGTGCATCCAATGATAGATCAGAAAGGATGGTTCATTTCAGAGGAAAGAATATACTATAGCCCATCCTCTTTAGAGCTGAAGGATATTACCCGAGTGAACCCAAAAATTTGTTCAGAGCCAAACTCGTCTCCATTGGAAATCAAGCTTTGATGTTGTGACCAAACGAACATATACTTTGACCAAAACAGTCGTAGATATAGACGAGAGTCTAGTATCTATGATGCATTGGGTCCTGAAACCACAGAAGCTCATATCATAGGAGACCCATGGGATAGACAATATCAGGGCAAAGATAATGCTATCTACAGCTTGACTTGGGGAATAATTTGTCATGTTTCACGAAGATACATAGGAAACTATTCAGAGGGTTTACAGATGCCAAACATTAACAGTGCTACCCAAAGTGTACCTTCACAATCCCAAAAGGTGAGACTCAACCAGAGCCAAACAGTTTTGAGCTCTCACAATGAAGCAGGCTATAGTGATCACCCTAGGAAGGGGGGAGCTGCAAATTCATCAAGCTCAGCTCTAGTACCAGAAAATGCTACACCAGTTAGAAGCCCAAGAACTTCTAGCCAGCAGACCCCTTCAAAGACAAAACCATTGGAGGATCATATGGTTGTTGGAAGTTTTCCATTGACCCAGAAACCATCAAAATTTGCAAAAAATTCTTCTATGAAGATCATCGAGGCCAAAAGTTCCAATTGCTCTCCACAAGTCAAAGTCAAAAGCCGAGAAATCCCATAGTGTTCAAATAGTTGCATGAGACCAAGCTTGCATATGCATATCGAGATGCAAATGGAAATGACTCTCAGCAGGTTCATGACCTTGTACAAGCCCCTACACATGCTAAACCTGAAGTCATGGACTATCTGAAGATGATGCAAAGCCTCAAGCTACCAGAACAGGTGACAAAAAAGTTAAAATTAATGAGAGCTAAAGTCCAAAAGGCTACACAATGGTCACCACCAAAATCTCCTCTGAAGAAACAGATTCTGCCAGATAGTACAATGGACCTTTTAAAGTCAAAGGTTACTCAAATGCAAGAGGACAATGCTCAACAATTGCAAAAAAGTGCACTATCACAGTCATACGAGTCAACATCAATAGAAGTGGGTGATTAAAGCAAAGCCAATGTAGAAAAAGTTCAACCCACGGACACCGCCACCACAAAAGCACTCAATACAAAAAGAAATTCTGAGAAGATCAACTGCAACATTGTTGGTGAAAACGAAGAAAAGCTGTCAGGAGAAGTAAAGCTAGATTTTCAACTAGATAAAAACCTCATGTCTTTTCGCACTTGGAAAAGATGTGGACAACCACAGTTGGAAGATGCTCCTGAATTTGTGAGCATATCAGGAAACAAATGAGCAGAATGCTGGGAAATCATCTCCACTACCATTGAAGTAGGTTCACAGATCATCATAGCTCAATTCCATGTGATCACAGCAAAGGATATAAGGGTATATGGTTAGCCAACCCGAATCGTACAGACATATATGAATAAAGTGTCTTTCTTTCTGTGTTACCGTTTGTTTCATGAGTCTCATATGGGCAAAGTGATGTGAGAAAATGTTAGTTTACATTGTGGGGCTAATCTTGATGCATTGGATTGAGGTCATATACTTTCATTTGCATGTTACACATGCACCCAAATATGGCAAAAAGTTATTTTTCGCATATATGTGATGGTATGGTTTATCATGGATCAAAGTGATCGGGTTGTTTTGGATCATGATTATGTTAATGGAATGATGTTATATAATGTATGGATCCTCATGGAAGGATGTGGATCATACGCATGTGCATGTTACTATTCACCCTTCTAGGTCAAAAACTAGCTCTATGTGCTAGGGGGTGAGGTGCGGTCATAATGCATCATTTATACATGATTCAATATTGTTAAAATTGGATTTTGATATCATGATTAGTTCTTGGTCATATTTATTTATGCATAAAAAGTTCATGTCTTAAGTGTCATGTGTGTGGGCTCAATTTGATGACAGTGAATATGTCAAACTCCAAGTATGGGAGGCAGTTCAATATGTAATATGGTTTATGGTCAAGGGCTGAGATCCCACATGGATTATGGTTGTGATTTTGATTGTGAAAGCCGGTGTGGCTCTTGGAACTTTTTTTTGGAATATGGTTGTGCTGCCAAATATTTTGCAGCCATGTTATGTGGTAAAGTGGTTTTGCAGGATTGGATGTGCATCATCCCAAGTTGGGTGAAGTACTCACCCATGTGATGTGATTGGATTATGGTTTATGGTTTGGATTGGAACATGAAGTGGTTTTAATGGTTTATGGTGGACGTGTTAGGGTAGATACCCTATATAGTCTGACCGCTTGGAAAAGATTGTTTGTGCATATGGAAGATGCTATTGTGATTGGACTCATGTGTCATGTTTCTCATGGCAGCATTGCTAAAAGACTAGGATCACCTACATTGCTTAGACTTACATAAAAGGGTCGATGATCTTGGGCTTTGCCGGATCGGGGGTGTTGCCTAGGTCTTCTTTTTTGTTAGGTTTATCTATATGGTTAGTGCATCGGGGGTTGAACGGCCTACACGGCTAACGCCTTGGGATCTTGCCTTGGCTTTGCCTAAACACCCAATGATGGGTATGGAAGAGGCATGTCCCCTAAATTGGTTGATACCCTATCATGTGTTAGTATGTGGGATCCTTTTAGAGCTCGAGTTCATGGAGGTATGGTTGGTGTTGATACGCTATCACTTGTTGATATTTGGGATCCTTTCACAGCTTGGGTTCATGGAGGGAGGCGAAGCGGCCTCAGCCTATGTGTGGCTCAGGTAGGTTGGAGGTGTTTTGCTTCTCTCCCGATGCAGTAAAATTCTCTTTGTCTATAGTGAAGTGGATGGGTGGACCAATCAATCCCTACATAGGGTCTGATGATCTGCTAGTCAATTTATATTTTTGATGTTATAGTATACACAAATTTATATGGGATATTCAAAGATTTACTTTTGTCATTCTCATGTGTCTCTACGCACTCTATTTCACCCTCCACTATTCTCTCTCTCTCTCTCTCTCTCTCTCTCTCTCTCTCTCTCTCTCTCTCTCTCTCTCTCTCTCTCTCTCTCTCTCTCCCCCACAATGTGGTATACACATAGATTCACCCTCCAGAATGATATTTACAAAATATGATTTCATTCATATCACCCATTCAGAGGTAGCACTAGTCGCTAGGTGTCTTTGGATGCAGTCCAGCTCACGGCCTCAACTCCATGCTAGGTTGGGCATTGAGAACTCCTCCCCTATGCAAACACTTTTGCAACTCTAATGCATATTGAAACTCTATATTGAAAATTGTATAAAAGTGTAAATTGTGTATTTTGTGCATAGAACCCTGGGGGAGGAGTATCTCTCACCTAGTATCAGAGCCTAAGGTTAGATGGATAGCCTAAAGCCTGATACTAGCCGGATTAGTTATGCAGCATGCACGCATTCATGCATGCTGCTTGAGAAAGAACACTATATTCATGATACATCTACTGGTGACATTGATTAGTGATCCCTGCTTGACTTGTCTTCTTGTATATGATTATGTGGTTTTGAATTATGATGAAGTGATTGAAGTGTTCAACAATTGTATTAAACGTTTCTTTGAATGTTTATTGTGTAGTAACAAATGGCTCCTAAGGTGACATTTGAATGCTTTAGTAAGGGGAACCAGGTTTTGGCCATAGTATTCAACAATAGGGCAACACGATTATCAACAGGGAATGCGAGGAAACTCTTTTATCTAGATATTGAAACCAAAGTATTTGCAATGCCAGGAACCACGAGTTGTTGGAAGAGTGTTGATCATAGTTACCTTACTTGTCATCAAGAGCCCTTCTGCCAATTCTTTATTTACACTGATGATAGTCTGAGGGATTGGTTTGTCAACCTCAAACTACTTCAACTTAGGATGTGGCTAGGCCTAGAGGATATGTATTACTATTGGGCAATGTGTTCACAATGCTCAAGATTGTTGAGATTGCCAAGAAGTTTGAAGCACTTGTAGCTATCATAGGGAAAGAAAATCTAGAAGATAACTATAGACCACGTTGTAGTGTGAAAGGTCTAAGGGATTACCTAGTTATGAGAGTTAAAAGAGTATTTAGAGAGTTAGTCCCAAAGCATCAATAATATTATAAGAAATCATAAAAATAAAATTTTGATGAATAAAGAGCATAGACTCAATTTTGGTAGCTATATGTACTAAGTCTTCTCTCTCCTTGTCTTGTTTTTAGATGGATCTTCTTAACTGTCTAGATGAATTCTCAAGTGATTTTGCATGAAATATATTTTTCAACTATGTGGTTGGATTCATGGTTTATTGGGGGAGTTGAAGTGGTTCAAGCTTCAAAGGAGACTAAAGATTATCTTGTTCCAAACACCTGTGTAGCATGGAAGTTGTATGTCAAAGCACAACCAGAACACAAAACCCAAGTTCCTGATAGATACATAGTCAATCCATAGCTATGAATCAAGGAGAAGATTCAGGAGGGTGACATCAAAGTACAAGGATATTTTCTTTATCTCAACCTATGCTCACTCTTGGATATACCAAGTCGCAAAATCATCCTTAGTAAGAAGGCACTCATGCTCAACCAAAGATATGGCTTCTATGATAAATTCATAATCCGACTTTGGAAGAAGTCAAATAGTGGCAACCAATTCTATTATGTGCCTCAAGACTGGTTTAGTAGTGTCTATGGACCTATCCTTAAGCTCAATCCTCACAATGTCACTATCACTTTTGATGATTCTAAGAAGCTTACATGTGTTTGGGATTTTTCTCAAGTATATCCAATGATAGTGAACTCAAGTAGGTATTTCTATAGGGATGATGTCAATGAATGACACACTCATGTCTGCTTTCATGCATTACCACCAACAGATACCTCTCAAGGGGAAGAGTAATATGAGAAATAGGATGTAAATCTCACTGCACAAGTAGAAGTTCTAAACTTTGAAACCCGATATATAAGTAAAAACCTCGATTGTAGGAACCAAGAATTGGTTCATTGGACCTTTTTGCATTTACGCACCTTCTTCAAGGTAGTATGTAACACTTGATTTTGATATAAAATGTTTTAAGGTCATAATCTTTGAGTTCTAACATATGTCTTATCAGTCCTAACTAACTTGAGTGATGGGTGTGTGTAGATGACTGACATTCTACCTCAAGCAATACGGGTGGTTATACTCTCTCGCCTTATGGTGGAAGAGCATCTTCAGACAAGAGTGAAAGTACAATGGCTTATCACGAGGACGCATGATGGAGTGGACAAGAAGAGGTCACTATCGACGGATTATATTGTGCCAAATACATTCCGTGCATGGTGCCATTCCACCACGGGAAACCCAAAATTTAGACCACCAGGAAATAAATTTTCACCTATGGGAGTATCAAATGGGTGCAATCCAAGCTAGGGAAAGAAATCATTGTCACTAACCAATTGTTGTATATGAATGCTCATGAACTTACCCTGAGACCAACGAAGGAAACATTGATAGCTAGGAATATACTTCCCTTGGTAATGGTGACAAGATGCTTCAATATTTTCATGTTTAATGTATGGGGTCATCCGTGTCTAGCCAATGACAAACATTTCATTAGCCCAATACCTTGGAAATTATTCCTTGACTTGTTTGAGACACCATAATCCACAATCCACACAACGTAAAGATTTTGTACAATGCCTACAATCGATCCTAATGCTTAGCAAATTGTGCAAGCATACAAAGCACTGATGGATGGGACACACCGAACGAGTTTCCTAAAGACTCTGCTTATTTTGATGACTACTTCGGTTACAAGAATGTGACAGTCATAGCGAAATGGGAGTACCTCTGACCAACCATTTGCTCATGCAGGAGTGGTACAACTCACATGCCAAAAAGAAAATGTTTGAGCCAAAAATCATGAAGGATTATTGGATAGCCCATCAGACATACTTCCATAGTGGGACCACTATCATCCATTTATTAAAGGTGGGATCAAAGGATGTCACAATGGTTGTTACAGAGTACATTGTGTTAGAGCCATGGGGATCTATTAAAGACTTATGAGAAGCATTGTAGACTTTTGAACCTCAAAAATTTTGCGATGTGATTTAATTCATTCGTAATTTTTTCTTTGACTCTCTTGTCTTATTCTTAATTGCCAATTTTATTTTACTAAGAGGGACTTAAAGAAGGGATATGATATTTTATACTAAGAATGACCTTGGTTGATATGTTGCGATAAGTTACCATGCCTCCTAGAGGAAATGTGGCAGTTATAAATGCTAATGTGCCAATTGCAGCTCAATAAACAATCACTGATTGAGACATTGATGCTAAGATCCACAAGTCTCAAACTGGGAACTTTAGCAGGGAAGGCAAAATGTATGCAAAGTTCTTGAAGATTGGATTGAGCGTATGGATGATTACTTTGATTTGGCTCATTCATCTGCAGAGAACAAGGCTATCATTGCTAAGTTAAAATTAGAAAATATGACCAAGCATTGGTGGAGAGACCATTGTACTGAGAATAATATTGACCTCAGTGCAACAACTTGGGATTATCTGAAGACTCAACTAAAGAAGAACTATCAAAACAAAGTATTTCATTCAAAGTGCATAAATAAGTTTCTTGATTGTAGTTAGGAGCTAGAGACCTGGAGTCGTATTATCAACATTTCTTGACTCTTGTCAAATACGCTTCAGTAGGAATGATTCAGGAGGTCAAAGTAGCACGATTCATATTGGGATTACATAATCCTATGAAGACTAGACTTTAGAGCCTATGGCTTACCAACCTTGGGGATGTTCTTGATATGGGAAAACCTATTGAGCTTGAGTTATCAAATAGTGGAAAGCGAAAACCAGAACTTGCTCTTGTTCGTGAAATCATCAGTTGTTTCAGTACTAAGCCACTATGGGTTTAGGTTTACTACTTTGTCCGAGAAGGTGTGAAAAAGTAGTTGAGAGAGGTTGTGGATCACCTCTGACTCCAGTTGGAGTTTAGTAACCAAGTCGGTTAAGCAATTAAGAAGGGCAACAAAAGCTAAGTGAGGGTTAAGTGGAGGAAGGGGGATATGTTTCAATCCTTTGTTAAGCAAAGCCCAAATCTCATGATCCTCGCAAATCTCTAGGTTTGAAGTACAAATGTGTGATCCAAATTTATCAAAATGAGATGTAAACTCGGTATGACTAATGCAATTACAAGTAGGTGTCATGTGTAGTCTTAACAAGTCGGTATTGTAGAACCAATTATTTAGTGGATATGTGTACTTCCAGCCAAACATAATAGAATTAAGTAGGAAAGTATTACCAAAATTTTTATGAAAGATTTTCATAAAAATGGATTTAGGTGGGTATAATTCCAAAAAAACAAATTGCAAAAAGACAATGCACAAAAATCTAATGATGAGCCTCCTTCTTACTAATCAACAACTTCTTGCCCGCCAGGTTGGTAATTACCTGAAAATATTACAGTCACATATCAAGAAGATGTATTACCGGAAGATTTTTGGTTCTCCCTCTAATGGTATAACTTTTAGTCTTTCCTTTGCCAAAGTTAGAACCAGAAGTAATAGAGGGAGTTAAAGAAGAAGTAAGCGAATTAGAAGTGTTAGTCAAAGAAATGGGTCTTTTTAGGGATGGGGTAGGTTCTTCATCCTTATTAGGTTTAAGTAGACTAATAAGAGTTTTTACTCCTTTTAATTTCCACTGGATGTCAAAAAAGTTTCAGGTTCATCCTCTTTAAGCTCTTTGAGAACTTCAAGCATCATGTTGCGGAAGTGTCTTAATGATTGTGGTACATACGGTGGTTCACGCTTTTCCTCTTACCCTCTCTACCTCACGACCCTGCTGCCAAATGTTCTCTTTGCATCTGCACATAGTATGATGGTTTTTTCCCCCATCTTCTCTCCCACTCTATCCCCTATGTATGGTGCCATGGCGGCTACCGTTTCTAGCCAGGCGCTTTGGGAGCCGAGCAAAAATCAAAATGGAATCCTACTTGCAGGTCTTCCTCATCACTCCCTCCACTGATTGAATACTATATAAATGAGGTGAGGATGGCCCTGTGCCCCTCACTTAGCTTTGTAGTGTTTATGTTTGAGTAAAGAGAGATTTGAGGGCTTTCTTGGTGGCCTGCCTATTGTCTAAATATGGAGCTGGTAGAAAAGGATGGATATAATGTCTAAAAATGGCATAGCGATCGATATGGATAAAATTCATGTTATTACTGAATTGCCAAGGCCGACAACAATCAAATGGGTTTAGGCTTTCATGGGACATTGTGAAAATTATAGACAATTCATTTATATGTATGCTATAATCACAAAACCCAATGAATTTTGGAAGCTTTTTGGTGAGCTTATAGGTCAATTCCAGCATGCTGTAATTTCTTTTTTTGGTCACTGTTAGGTGCCCAAAGCTGTGTGTGAGCACCCCAAGGCTTCCTCTAGGCTCCCTTGGTGTTATCTTGCAGTTTAGGTGCAAAACCCAAAACCTGCAAATAAACACAGCAGGCTGTAATTTTTTATTTTGGGTTGTTTTGAGCAGAGCAAACATGTATACGTGCGTCTCAGGAGCTCCCGCATACAATGGGACAATCCTCTTTGGTTTGGACTAGTTTTCATGTGAGAAAACTCTCCGTTTTTGCAATTTTCAACAATAGCTTTATCCAGCTTGGAGCGAATTGTTTTAAAGAACAAAAAGGAATTCCTATAGGATTATCTTGTTTACAAGTACTATGTAATCTTTACCTAGCCTACTTTGAATACAAATGGTATATCAGACAATTACATGACTCTAAAACATAGAAAAAAACTTACACAATTTATACATACTGCAAGATATATGGATGATATTCTTAGCTTAAACAATAAATTTTCCACAGAAAAACTTATCAACATTTACCCCTTAGATTTTCTTAAGATAGAAGATACTTATGACACCAATATTTCACTAAAGGGAGAACCCTTTATGACTAATACAAATTATCTTATGATAAAAATCATGTTACTTGAACCATATACAGGGGACATTACAACAAGATATAGTTGGAAAAGAGATAAATTTCAATTTATTATTGTTTAATTTATCAAAGAAAAAAGTAATTGCATGTATAAAAACAAGATTAATACTTACTTAGGAATTCTCTACCTCATTATGTACTCTTCTAGTGATTCCTTCATATCATTTGAAGAAATCTCTAAATTGATAAACAAGTTTATGATCAATGGGTTTCTAAAATCTAAAATAATGAATACCATTATTCAATCTCTTAATAAAAATGAACGGCGTGGAACTAAAGCCAACACAAATACCAACATCACTCTGATGAGGCAGTAGGTCCCACTCTATGGGTTTACTCCCTCATAGAGTGAGTGTGCATGGGTTTGGGCGGGAACACATGCGCAGACACACACCTAAGTACTTATATAACTAATGATATGTATGCTTAGATATACCCATTTACTACGAAATGTAAGCCTAGTACAAAGTCTGACTCTATACCATGTCTGATTTAGGTTTTGAATTTCTAAAAAAAACACGCAAACCCACAAAACAACACATTCCCCCCCCCCCCCAAATGGGGATTGGTCCCTCCTACACCACTTTTATAGGTTTTTTCTTGGCCTCTCAAGATTTTGTTTTTAAGGCATACATGGGCCTCTACTTTTCATAGGGAGCTGAATTATGGGACACCACCCCAAATATGGTAATTGGCGCTCATTTTTTGGGACATCCAAGATACAAGCTTGTCTTCCAAGCCAAGAACCTATTAATGATAAGTAAAACTCTATAGGTTTGCCAAGAAACAATAATTCCATGTGATTATGTACAGACCGCATGATCAAACCAAATGATACTTGACTTGCAAGCAGCCTTGTTGTCAAGGAACTTACAGGGACATTTGGTATAAAGCCTATAAATATTTCAAAAGAATCTGAATAGTTGTCTATATTTGACTTAGAGAAGGCCATAATACCCTTTGTGCGTCCATAAATCCCAGTATTAGTGAGCATTTGGCGGAATCCAAAAAATTCATGGCAAAGGGAGCATTGATTAGCTCTCCTTTATCCAAGAATGAATTGAGTGTCTTTAAGAATATGCACCCGACACTCATCCATGCAAGCAGCAGGTATTACCAGTTGGCTTAAAAAATCCAAGATTCAAGTGAGATAGGAGCTAAGAAACCTTTGTTGGGGAGGGTCCAAAGTTGATTGTCTACATTGCCCCTTCTACCTCAACTTGTTTTGAAGGAAGAAAAGGAAAGCATCTTGAGATTTTGGGAACCCTTTTCCAGAAGTGTAGACCCACTAAGAGAGCATAAATCCTGTTGGAAATTCTTAACTACTTCTAGCACCGCAAGATTGCGACTACTTGACACATTGACAGATGGAGTTGTTTGGTGTAGTAATGAAAGCCCGGTTAAGTCCACATAGTTTTTTTAAAAAATTAGTTAACTATGCACCTGATGAGGAAAAGTTAGCAAGGCTGTTTGTGAATTTTTTGAAGAAGAGGAAGTTGCTTTAATTCCTCTTCTAAGAGTTTAATTCCTTCTTTCTTGTTTTTCATTAGAGTAGCTAATAGCTTGATCCAATCATTGAAAGACAGAAGTTGCAGCAATAAGGAACTGTGAGGATAACACTCTACATTTGTAGATCCAACAATAAGTTTAGGAGTTGTTGCATCCTCAATGCAACAACTTCAACATAAGACATAGACACTTGCTTTAGAAGAAGTGAGCTCAGCAGGGAATTCCATCTCGAGGGCCAAAGATTCATTCTGAAAATAGAGAGATAAACATAAATTACAGACCAAATAGGCTATACAACCAATAGTTTTAAAAAAAAATTGGCGGCCCTAGCAAGAAAGGGTCTATATATATTTACAAGGTAAATCAAAAACCGCCTAGGGTTATGTTTGTAGGTTATGGCATGAGCCATTCTAAGTTTTTCATTGATAGCATCTAGATTTTTTGGGGTATTGAGGATCCGTATTCAGGCAGTGGTGAGTTACCTGAGAAAAAGGATAGGAAAAAAGAGTAAGATGGTAATACATACAAGCTTTAAACCAACCAATCCGAGGATATTATGACTGTGTATGTATCCCTATTAGAATTCTAGGTCAAAAACCTATCTTTCTAATATTTATGTATCTTTGTCATTCTCTTGGACGTAAATTAACACGTCAATTTACGTCCTTGTGCCTATTTGTGTGTGTTGGAGTATTAATCTAAATACTTTTTTCACAACTTGAACATACAATTTAGATAGAGAATTGACAAAAGTAAATAAATATGGCTACATACATTTTTTCCAATAGATATATGTACATTTGAAATAGAATTTTGACACTTTAATTACATCTAGGAAGAAAAAAATGAAGTAGCAGCAGCAGATGTTTCCAACTTAGTCTCATCAAAGCATTTGAATCTCAAGATAAAAGAAGTCAAAATCCTTACCTGCAGCCATCATGTAAACAAAAAAATCATCAACAATTTTGTTTAGACATGGAATGTAGGTATAGGGCGGATTCGACAGTTGTCATCCATGTCCCTTTTATCCATGCATTCAAATATGTTCAATGATAGCCATATGCCCAACAATAATAACTTTAGATTAGTTCGTACATGAAAGACGGGATTTTCACAGTACAGGATTAAGCTTGGTTAAGAAACTAGATTAAGAGCGGGAATAGACTTAAGCTCTTATGAAAAAAACCTCCAAGCAAAGATTTTAGTTAAGTAGGCAAATTGTTTAGCTGAATTCAGAACATAAACAGAAGATAAATTAAAACTTACAAACTAGCATTGAAAAAGTTCTTTTGAAAAAAACTTGTTGTTATGTTTAAGGGAATTAATACCCTTCTTTGTACATCTATGTCTTTCTTGACAACAAGATCCATTTTAACCACTTAAGTATAGTCTTTATTGGTTAATGAGTCATTTTAATAGTCTATTGTTATTCCCACAACCGAAAGCAATAAAATTATCACTACTATTATTGAAGATAATACCATGCCAGTAAGTAATTGAAAAAATCTTTAATCTTGCCATGGTTATGCATATCTGTGGATGAAAAAAAGAGCAATGACTACTTACTTTCCATGTCAAGCTTTAACAAGTCCAAGTAGAGATTAAAACTAAAGTTAATTATATTTGGTTCCCTAAGAAGGGAAAACCCAAAAAATTTGAGGAAATATTCCACTTGAGAGGAGGAAGATAAGTCCACTACGTCATTATCCATTCGTTTTTCTGCCATTAGAGTGGCCATATTGCAAGTTTTGTAGATAGATAGCTCCGAGAAAGTGTGTTTAATCACTTATTTGGCCTTCGTCTTGACCTTTTAAGATTTCAAACTACGAAAGGGAGATGAACTCGACCAAGGGCATATGGCCAAGTGCTAATGCATGCCAAATTGAAGACTATCAAATTGAAGTGCGTAGGCTTTCAACTGATGAGAACGGCATTTTTCGTTGGGATTGCCTTCTGTCACCGTGGGGAAAGAGTGAGCAAAGGGTTGTGTGAGTGTATGAGAGCAACCTCTACATAGTATTATATTTCAGGGTGATTTTAAGTACTATGTAGTGAGTATGTTTGTGTGTGTGTTTCTAGAGAGAGAGAGAGAGAGAGAGAGATAGGAAAGCAACGAAGTCTGTTTTGCAAGGCTCCGAAAAATCCATTTTTCTAGCTACCTACCCAGCAGTATCCTAGTTGGGATGGTGTGTGTGTGTGTGTGTGTGTGTGTGTGTGTGTGTGTGTTTGTATTAGAGAGCGTTTATTCCCGTAGTCGATTCTTTCCCCTTTTGTGCTGGTTACTACAGGCATGAAATGGCATGGCATATTAAAATAAATACAAAATTCACTTAGTAAATAAGTGTCTTGGAACCAATGAAGATCTAACTAGGGTATTGTTCTTGCCAAAAAAAAGTACCGTTCGTATAGCAGTCCTTGTAACCAATCAAGTTATTCTCAAATACTACAGTGTTTCCACTTGTCTAGTTTAGGAGAGTTTACCCTATCTGACCTCTCAGCAAGGAAAACTAGCATGGAGAGACTAAAACGAATAATGTTTTTTTGCAATAAAATAATGACTGTGTGTGTGCGCGCGCACGCGTGCGCATTCCTTGGCAAGATGAATCTCTAGGCGAGCCAAAAGATATTATCCTTATCCGATGAAAGCGAGAAAAACTGAAAAACTCTTATTTTTCAAGTCAAAATTTGAAGTTTTTACCGATAATACCCTAAGATTTGTGTAAATTTCCCGTATTTTGATACACAAGCTCAAGAGTTAATTGAGATTTTGTAATTTTAGTTGGATAAACACTACTTGTACCTAGTTAAAACAATGGTTCAAGGTGACTACGAATTTCTAGTATTAAAAAAGTTTTGAAAGTGATCGACTAGCTAGGTTCGTATTTTTAATTCCTAGGCTCAAAGTCCATAGCCATATGTGGTAGTAGGAGTTAGTAAAATATTTATTCAATGACTAATATGTGTGTGTGTGTGTGTGTGTGCGCGCGCAATCAAAGAGAGAATGAGAAAGACACAATGTAGACTCACTCTAATGAAACTCTTGATTATGCATTCTTAAGTGACATTACAAAGCCTTCTTTTATAGGCATAAAAACACGGTTCTCACATCTTCTTTACACACTCTTTATGCTTCCATAATGGTTCTTAAATGCACGCCTATTACTCCTTTATGATATGGTAACCAATGAGATGACTATATTTAATGTGTATGAACCTCCTCTAACCTAGAGGGCATGAGCATCATGTGAGTGTATTTATGAGCCATTATGGAAGCACGGAGAGTGTGTAACAAAGAAGTGACAAAAGAAGGCTTTGTAATCTCATTTCAAAATGCATAATTAAGAGTTTTGGTAGAGTGAGTCTACATTCTCTCTCTCTCTCTCTCTCTCTCTCTCTCTCTCTCTCTCTCTCTCTCTCTCACACACACACACACACACACACACACACACACACACACACACGCACGCACGCGCATACACCATGAATGCTACACTCACTAATTCACCCTAGCCCTAGAAGTGGTATTCTTAAGTGACATTACAAAGCCTTCTTTTATAGGCATAAAAACACGGTTCTCACATCTTCTTTACACGCTCTTTATGCTTCCATAATGGTTCTTAAATGCACGCCTATTACTCCTTTATGATATGGTAACCAATGAGATGACTATATTTAATGTGTATGAACCTCCTCTAACCTAGAGGGCATGAGCATCATGTGAGTGTATTTATGAGCCATTATGGAAGCACGGAGAGTGTGTAACAAAGAAGTGACAAAAGAAGGCTTTGTAATCTCATTTCAAAATGCATAATTAAGAGTTTTGGTAGAGTGAGTCTACATTCTCTCTCTCTCTCTCTCTCTCTCTCTCTCTCTCTCTCTCTCTCTCTCTCTCTCACACACACACACACACACACACACACGCACGCACGCGCATACACCATGAATGCTACACTCACTAATTCACCCTAGCCCTAGAAGTGGTATCAATGCCTTAGGGTAATCATAACCTCTTAATCTAATTATATGTGTTGCATATCTATGTTAGATTAAGTACATACATACACCCTTAATTGATTAATCCTCTTCCTCTAATTATCCCTCTCTCTCTGATAATCATTACTCTTTACTCACTAGACTACTTAATAGTTGTGAGCATGCTCCTGGGTTCTAGTCTCATGGATCACTACTCTCACTAATTTAGCTTGGTTGGTGAGTGGGTAATTTCAAGGCTTGATTATATTTTTAATCTCTCTCTTAGATTAGCTCGTTTTCTTTAAGTGTTCAACGACAAATGATTACAATCTACAAACATTTTCTAATCATATCTTGTGGTGTAGATTGTACCCTCCAAGAGATTTCTATTGCATCTATACTCTTGTGTCATTTTCTCTTTTTATTGTGTATTTGATTGCCAAACTTATGTAACTCTCGTTGAGCTACTTTACCGGCCACATTAATTTAGAGAAGATTTGTGTGAACATGAAAGGAAGCCATATTGAAAAGCCAACCAAGCACCATCTTTTGGTGAATTTGCAAGTCAAAAACATCTATTTTATTGGTCCCAAGGCATCTCTTCAACATCAACCCTTGGATAATTAAAAATGTGATTAATGATAGTGAAAAAGTGAAAAATCACGGTTGCTTTGTTGCAGGCTAATTGGGCAAGCACACAAGTCTAAGGTTACATGGAGCATCAGCACAAACTCATCAACACAATTGCGGAATGTTTAGTAGTATATTAGGAGAGATTCAAGCTCACTCACACAAGGTAGTCTTGACTAGTTTCTTGGGAGTGGTCAATCGAAGACAACATCAACATGCTCTTGGTACAGTCAACTTGCTACACATCAACTTGACTAGTTTCTTGGGAGTGATCAATCGAAGACAACATCAACATGCCCTCAATACAGTCAACTTGCTACACATCAAAGTCAACATCCATACGTGTATGAATTTAGCATTTGGGGCCCAATCACCAAATTTGGTAGGCAACCCTTAAATTTACAACTACTACAACGTGGTCTAGCATATGTTTTAGCTTGCATCAATAGAAGACCTGCAAACTCGAAAGCTTGCATTAATTTTGGCTAATTTCGGGAGTCAGAAGCCCATGTAGCACCATCCACATGCTGAGTGACATCTTAATGCTACTTCATCATGGTTCCAATTTTTTGCAACTGAGAATGCATCATGCAAATCAGAGCCCTCAGAGCACTTGAGGCATTTTCTATAGAGAAAAGCAACTTTAATTTGACAAAATTTTCTAAAGTGACCTTTGTAATTTGCTAACTAAGAGGCCATTCACATGTTGGCATTAAAAAGCTTATTCACACACATTGATATTGCGTTTTCTTGAGGCGAGGATTTCCACCACCACACATTGTGCACTCAAACGCATTGATCTATATGCTATGGAGCACACACAGATGTGTGAAACTTCAATGAATAGAGGTGAGTTTCACAATCCCTCGCTTTTGTGAGGTACTACAAGAGGCTTTTACAATGGACAATTTGTATCAGGCACTGAACTGTGTGGTTTTCATTACATGGGGTGATGTGGGGAGAGCTTTGGGGAGATTTGTGTAGACTTGATGACAATCCAGATAGCTATATTTCATCACTGAATTAGAGTATACTTATTCACATAAAAAACACAAAGAAATATATGATAGTGTATCTCCTAAAGTAGAGGTGTTTTCTTAGCAGAACTTTGTACTTTCTTTCTCTCGGCGCTCTCTCTCTCTACAATCTTAACAAGCGGGAGCATCCAGCAGAGGTGAGCCACTTCCAGGCTCGCATGTGTCTAGCTTTCCTTCAACAACCACCGCTAGGCAGCAAGGGGCACCTGCAGGTATGCAGCTCAAAACAAGTTGAAGCGTGCTGGCGTTGTAGGGGCCAAGGGCTGATCACAGCAGCAAAGGAACTCCCACAAATGTACAATTTGTCTGATCCAGTTCTCTCTCTCTCTATCTCTCTCTCTCTCTCTCTGCATGGTGCTGCAAGACCATCGAGCTGCCTGCTTTGGTGCTACATGGGCCATTGCTCCCACTGCCATCATGAAAAGTAGCCAACCGAGTAGCCGTTGGCAGCAGTAGGAGGGTTGGCGTTTGTCTTACAACATAATGCAGTTAGTCTTGCTCAACTTTCCATAGTGAAATTATAGAGCAAGATTTGGGGCATTCCTTAGGCGAGGTTATTCAACCTGTGTGGAGAAAAGAGATTTCCAGTGCCGGTCTTCTTTGAGTGACGTGGGAAATGGACGTAGCGGGTGAGTGCACCTCCTCTTGTAGTATGGAAGTTGTGCTTCTATACATCTCCTTCCATCAGGAGCATTGCTTCTCTCATGACCACATTCCAACATTTGCCATCCTTGTAGTACAGAGGGGTGATGCAGGCAAAGAGGCAGCTTAGGCCTACCCTCTTGGAAGAAATAATGTTCCTCTATCTCCTCTTTGCAGCTTAGGCCTACCCTCTTGGAAGAAATAATGTTCCTCTATCTGTGAATTAGGGGAAAATATGCCAAGTTAGGTCCATCTCCACACCGAGAGTCTATCTTGCTTGCTCAGAAATACTTCTGGTGCAGTGAATTTGGGTGTGTGTGTGTGTGTGTGTGTGTGTGTGTGTAAGAGAGAGAGAGAGAGAGAGAGGAAGTTTTAGCACCATGAGAACAATCCCATGCAATGTTCAAGATCTATGTGTCAAGTCTTACCTGTTATACACAAGAGAACTAGGATAGCCAATCCCCGTCACTAAGTGACACACCCCTAGGGAGGTGGGATCAATGGCCCACATTAGGCATTGTGAGGCGGGTGCAACTGCAACCCGGGCCATCCGATCGTTTTTTGACCTAGGTGTGAACTAAGAGTGAACTCGGGAGGTATATGCACCACACCAAATTTGGTGTGAACACACGCACCTTTCAACGTACTCACACTTACATGCTTGAGCCTATCCCCTTGTCGGCGATACGCACTATCGCAACCATTCGGCTTAGCTCCATTTCCTTCCATGCGAGACAGGGCGTTGGGGCAATGGAGAAGAGTCAAATCGATTGTGCACATTATGCTCACTACAAGTTCGAGAGTCTCAGTACCACACACTACTAGAGTGCTCAGCTTTTGGTCTCATCCAAACTTTCTTCTCTCACATTTTCAGCCATGACTTAGACCTACACACTTTCCTCTCCCAACCACAATGTGGGCTCTCCATTGCGACTCTCATCACCACAATTTTGGAGCATCAAGAGTCACTCATCAACCATACACATACCACATCACATGTAACTTTGGTCCCATAGGTCATATTTGGCTTTCGAGGACGATAATAAAATCTCTCTCTCTCTCTCTCTCTCTCTCTCTCTAATAATGTATAGCACACAACCTTCACTTCAACATCAACAAAGTGCCTATTTTTGCTTTCTCACGTAAAGGGTTGATCTTGATCTCAAAATTGGCCCTTAGGTGCAACATTATTTATTTGCATCAAGTTTGTGTCAGAATCGAAAGTACAAAGCAGGAACTAAATAATACACATTTCCTTGAGTAACTCCAATAGTGTAGAGAATGCAATATTGGCAAAAAGGTGAAAAGGCACTTAACCTAAAGTTTCGTTCCATAACATTGGCACACTCATCTTAGAGGTTTTGTTTTTGTTTATTCTCTCCTCGTTCTCTCTTCCTTGCTTCACCAAAGTTTTTAAACCAAAAACCAAGAAAAGACGAATTAGCCTTTCATGACGTAATTTTCTTGGTTTTTTGTCCAAAAACCAAGAAAATTACAAACTAGCCTTTCGTGACGTATCTCAAGTTGTAGTCTCTTTGAGTGCATTGATTGCAAGTTGTGTCAAGCATAAAAGAATAAGAAATATCTCTTAGGATGCAACGGGGGAAAGCTCTGAGATATTCACATCAAAAGCAAAGAGAAGGCTTCCCTTAAGATGCAATCCCCTATGCTTTCTTAAGTTTCCCTCTCTTAGATGCTTAAATTGCAAGATATTGTTGTCGCAGTTCACTCTTTTGATCATGGCGTCTTTATACAAAGTCCTATTTGGGTGATCTATGGCTTCAATCAAAGAGCACGACGCCCTCTAAGCACTGATGCAAAAAACAATACAAAAAAATATGAGTTATGGAAGGCTTTTCTGTAGCAACATTTTTGAAGTGAGCAGGTCTGAAGAAGTTGACTCTCATCTCTTATTTTGCATACAATGTCTTTTGACACTCGCAAGGGTTCTTCTTCTTCAACAAGGTCTATAACCATGGTAGAAAAGGATCCCAAATCTCCTAAGTATGGAGATAGCAACACAACCACTCAGCCAACGACATCAGAAACCATGATTATGGCAATACCTCGTATCGCTGCAAGAGACCATAAACAAGCAAGGTGAAGACTTATGAGCACTTGCAATGGAGAATAGCATGCTAAGGGTTCTTGTTGTTGAGAATGAGAATCTTAGGAGGATACTTGAGATGAAAACAACAGGTCTGATGCAACTTAAGAAGTCAAGGAATGTGGACTTGAATGCTTTGAAGGAGCGCACGAGCAAAGTGGAGTATGGCCATGTATTGAAAGAGGAGAAATTTCACACCATGAGCAGGGATGCATGCAACATGAAAAATGTATGCACAAACAAGTCTTGGGCTGATGTATGTGGTTCCTAAATTCTCTCTCATGCAAGCTATGGCCCCAACAAAGAATGTTGAGAATGTGGATGTAGAGGAATTTAAGAAACGGGAGTGACATTCCAAGAACATTGTTATTTGTGGAATTCCATAAGAGAAGTAGAGACACCTCCTTCTCTTGCCATTGTTATTAAAGTTTTCTTCAAAACCCACTTTGGCATGTTAGGAGTTATGGTTTATGGAGTACATAGAGTGGGTAAGTAAGGATCTCTTTGCTCAGGAGAAGGACCAATTGTATGTACCATGCCGGATGAGACCAAACGAAAGATTATCCTTGATAATAATTGTTTGAGGGATACAAAATGTTGTGTATGTAAAGATTTCCCTATTCAGCAACAAAATATACGTCGCAAGGCATATGAGAAGAGGAATAAGAAAAAAACAAGATATTTTATGAAAAAAACAAGCCCAAGTCCCTCGAGCACATACAAATGTGCGACCTATGAGATTGAGTCACAATTGAAAGTATGCTTTTAAAATTGCAATGGATACCCATGGAATGAGAGGGTAGGCATAGATGAAACTAATAAGCAAAGCTGATGTATACTTCTTGTTGAAACTTGGGAGCATGATACACAAAATATTAACAAGTTGGAGGATTACAATGTACATTCATTGATATGGTCAAAGAATCGCAAGCAACTTGTATGATTAAGAGAGGATTGGAAGATATTGTATCAATTGTAAAAGGTGACAAGCACAAACATTATGTATGGTTGAAAATTATGACACTAAAAGGAGCATCCATTTTTGTAGTCGGTTGTTACATTCCTCATCATGATTTCACCTTTTATGCTTGCATGGATACTCCATGGATAGAGCTCACCCATTTATGTAGAGGAGGACATTGCTTAATGTGAAGACAAAGGTAATGTTATTGTCTTTAGGGATATGAATGCTTGCACAAAAACATTACAAAATGATACTCAAGAATTTGATGTGTCATACATTTCAAGGGAGTTGCAGGAAGTTCACTTGTATGATCGTACTTGAATGGATGATAAAGAGTTGGATCACTATAGAAAGTTACTCTTACATAAGTGCAATAACATGGATATGCTCATTGCCAATTGTGTATCTTTGTGGAGTGGAACCGGTGGATTTACATGTAGAAAACATAAAGGGGATAGTGTGATTGACTAAGCCATCATGTATTGGATAAAGAGTTTTACACTTGGCCACCACTGGAGCCCGGAATTAGACCATCAGATCTTATGTATTGAACTTACATGTGGAGAAACTACTAAGCATAATAATCTTAAGCAAAGGAAAGATAATTTATCTCTTGTATGGATTTCAAATGAGCACCAATGTATATTAAAATGGTTAAGCAAAAGTTATGGATGACAAAGCTTCAATATGATGCACCATTGGAAACTAAATGGGAAGCTTTCAATAAAAGTGTTTGTTCTTGTGTCAAAAGAATGATTTTCCATAAAGCATGTCCATGGTATCAACAAAGATAGATCGAGAATGTCGAGATGCTCAAAAGTCTTTGATAAAGCTAGATGTAACTATGGACAAAGACAACTATCAAAATCATTTGCATGCATACAAGGCATTGATTAAAAAAAAGAGAAGAAGATGGGAAGTCAAGCATCAATTTTTTCAAGTCCAAGAAAAGGCACCTACATGTGAAAGATTTTGAAGAAACTTGAAGGGCAAGCACGTTGAGGGTTTTGGTAACTTGAGTCTTATGGATATGTACACAAATTGTAGGCAACTATATGAGAAACCAAATGCTGGAAAGATGCCATTTTATCGTTCTCTCCCATGCACGGCCTCTTTTTTTACTATTCAGGTTGTGTGCCGCGAGATCAAAAAGTTAGCCACTCATCGCAAAGCGAGAGATCTTCAAGGTATCAAGCTAAAAATGATTCAATGGACCGGAGATTTTACACATCCAATTTTAGCCCAACTTTACGGGTTATGCACTTCAACAAAAAGTAGTGGATATGCTTTGAAGCCATGCAAGTGTCAAAGTTGATGATGCGGAAGCATAGAGTGAAGAGAGAGAGAGAGAGAGAGAGAGAGAGAGAGAGAGAGAGAGAGAGAGAGAGAGAGAGAGAGAGAGAGTTATTGAACCAACCAACTAGGCAATGAATTAGATTATAATACAATGGGGTTGGGTGCTTCTTACATACTACCTTGGGGTCCATAAGTACCCCCTCAAAGAATTTCCCTACCCAAAATCTTGTCAAATAAGTAAAATAAATACCTATAGACAAAATAATTATTGAGATCACATTGGGCTATTCACTTGAGATGCTTTAACTTTAACACCCTCTTTGCAGCTCATAGTGGACATATGTAGGAAGTCCAAGTCGATGAAGAAGCTACCAGGACACCCCAACAGCTGCAGATATTGAATACATGTTGGATATGCTACCACCAACCTTTTACCAGAGAAGAATGCCATCTGAGCATTGGTTGCCTCATAGAAAATTGAACTATAAACCACACTACATCCAAGAATCCCATTTTTGAATTGTGAACACATCACGTCAAAAAATTCCTAAACAATGAACTTTTGGAACACATCCTATCCATAATCTAGCCAAAAACAATGGATTTTGTGCATCCATAGTGTTTTGTGCATGTCGTGCTTGTTCCTTTCCAAATGCATGTGTTTTGAACTCTGACTCATGGATTCAAACACAAACAACTTGAACTCCAGCACATGGTTCCAAATTTTCTTTAGGGAGATCTTTTTGCCCCTCTTTTCCTCTCACCTATAGCAAGTTGCAGCAGCCACCATCGGGGTAGGAAGCTCAAACCAAGGGTATTATGCCTATTGCCACATGCATTGTGTTGCTCTCCTTGGTGGAATCTCTACCTTTGTCATCCTCGTCAAGCTTGTCTTCACCTTTGTCATCTTGTGAGCTCTAGCATTTGCCATTGGCATTACATTCCCAAGACAAACAAAGCCTCTTCTCAAAGTTATAAACAAAGGCTCTCTAACCTCATGTGTACCGAGGTAGCTAATTGAGCACTAGTCAAAACATAATCCCATTATGAAACTTTGGAGGTCATTTGGAGGGCTTTCTAAGAAGAAAAAAATGGTTTGAAAAGAGTCTAAGCTATTACCAATAGTATCAAGTGTCTGGAAATAGAGACTTCAGCTCAACCATGCATATACTGACTTCCTTGGATGTCCCTTTCATATTCAAAGTATTTATAGAGCTCAAGGAAAAACTATAACTTATGATGAGTACAACATGGATGTCTTCAAGGACCTTGTTATGTTGCAAACTCGAGTCGTAGAGTTCTACAATGTCACATTTGAAGAGGCTGGTGGGATGCTTCATCTTGTTTTGGAGTTGGATGAGTGTGAGATCTTAAAGAGAAGAAGCTAAAGCCATTCACAACAATCACTTAATGAATAGGGCACTTTCAAAATGTCCCATGAATGATCATTTATACTTCAATGTTGAGTCAAAAACAAACATTTAGTTTCACATTCAACGTTTAATTTCACATCACATAAGGACTAATATTGTGGGTAAAGAAAGAGGACCATGAACTTTTGTATGGATCTTCCATCAAACCCCTATTCTTGATATAATTGATAGACAAATGAATCAGAGAGAGGTGCTGGATGTGCATGGAAGGGGAGATTTTCAAGTCGAATGGCATTTTGTAGATGACCTCAAAACATTGAAGTATACATATAATTGTGGAATTTGTGGAATGGGTGCCATGGCTAGGTCTCCATGCTTGTTCTACATGGATTCTAAAAAGGTGATGGATCCAAACTGGTGGAGAAAGGCTCCTACTCGTCAGAATGAAGACCTTAATTTCTGTCTAGTTCTGGATATGCCACTTGTTAATGTCCACATTTGTACAATGCATACCCTTTGCCAATTTGTGTAGAAGTTATTATATCTCTACATTGGTTTTTCTTGGCAAATCAAGATGTCATGTAGCTCTACATGTCCTTGAACTAGTTTTGTCAGATGTGGGTCTCTATGGGGGCAATGTCAAAGTCCGACAAAACAAAAAAAGATCAACCAATGGCAAGGACGTGCCTTCAAAATCATCCATCAATGGGGCCAAGGCACGTAGGTTTTTATTTAAACCACTAGGCATAAAGGATGTGGAGCTAACAAAGCATGGGAGGATATATCACTCCACCTATGTTAGCAAAGTTATCTACAACGAGAAAAGCTACATATGGCAATGAAGGATCAGGAGCCAACTACTCGCAACCCCAAGGGTGAGGTGGTGGTGATTGGTCACAAGACGGTCTCAACAAATTTAATTAGAACCTTCAAGTATTGAAAAAAACGTTCAAGGTATCATAGACTAACACTTAGATTACATGGTATTCTTTTAGCACTCTTGTAATCAAAAAATAACTATGGGAGTGTTTACTTTGCTTAACAACTTTCTTAGTTTGAAGCACATCATTTTCAGCCATTTACCATACTTTATTCAAAGTATGGAAAACTAGGCATATAAAATACCCAAGGGTTGGAAAAGTCTCATTACATGGCCAAGAATGCCTACTTCAAACACACACAACATGGTGGCTCTTAAGACAAGGAAAATAGTTTGACAGAGCTATTTCAATGCTTCTACCACAAAATCCTTCATCGCACGCAACAAAAGAAAATATTAGCCTCTTCAATATTAGGACCACTCGCAATCATGCATTTGTAACAAAAAATGATTAAACAATCACAGGCATTTAACAACTCAAATGCTTGTGAAGGCCAAAGAAAGTGGAGGGAGACAATGGAATATGTGAACCATAGGTAGAGCAAGAGACTCTAAGTGTTTAACACATGTACAAATCACGTTATATGAGCTAATTTTCTTTTCAACTTGTTGACTTTTTATATATTTGGCACTTCGTCCTTGTATTTGTAATACTCTAAAAGTTCATTTGGGTTGTGTTTCCCTAATTAGAGTGCCATTGTTGTGTATGTGTAGTAATAGGTTGCATAGCAGTATGTATACCCAAGACCATATCCAAAACATTAGCAAAACTTTGTCAACAAAGATAACTTTGTCCACATTCTATGGCAGCATTGGTCCATCTAGGAATCCCAAAAGGGTCTTCAAGGCAAACATTGCAATAGTCCACTCTTGTGACATTTTGTTGTGAAACACTAGGCTGGGTGCCTCACTAAGTTTCACAAGGTATTATGCTAGGACTGCATCCCTTCCACGATACTTTATGGTCATACGATGGAGAAAGTCATCCTTGTCAGCAATCCAACACTGCACGCATAAAGATGATTCAGAGAGAGAGAGATGGTGGGGGGGAGGGGGAGGAGGGGAGATCCATACCATGAAGCTCTTGTCTTGCATTCAAAAATCATCCTTCCATAGGCCCACCAACGTGCTTGACCCCATTGCCGGACGCATAAACCAATCCTCTACTTCTTGATTGCTACTTGAGGGGCCTAACATTATTTTGGATTTCTTGGAAGGTGGCCTCATTGGAGAGCGTCTCATTTTACTTTTGTGCCCTCTCAAAATAGAGTTTGAGGAACCCTAGTGGGATAATGGATCTTTCCATTGCCTTGTCATCACACTACTCTCTTCAGGAACAAATCCACTCCTCTCCTCTTGGAGTTTTGACATGGTGGCCAGTGCAGAGTCTTCCCTTATATAGAAAATAATCTGAATGTCATAGAGAAAAATGTATGACCTTTCGCCAATATTAAATTTTGGCACACCAAGCAACATCAACATTAAAACCATATGCCTAATGATAGCTTGATTTTTGATGTTTTGACCATAATTATTTTACTTTCTTCCACCTCTTTTGATCCTTCCTTAATGTTAATGACCTCCTCGATCTCGACCACTTCATTGTAGTCCTTGTGTGAATCCTCTTGTTCATCTAGTGGTAAATCCTCTTCCTCCATAACTTACTTAGGCATCAAAATCTTTTAAATTGATCACAACCATGTCATCAATGATGACTTGCCCCTTTTGATCCTCCACCTCAAACCTCTCTCTTTCAGGCTTCATGAAATTATTGTGCTAAGCTAGAAGATCATTAAGATTGAAGGACACATTAAAGATAGAGCATACCTTGTGTGCAATTTATCAGCAGCTCCTAAAGACACTGCAAAGTCAAAAAGTCTTTCATTAATGATTGCGGTCTCTTCTACAACAATTGCCTCTTTTTTTCCCTGCATTTCTACCATACTTTTGGTTTTTGGCTCCCTAGCAATAGTAGAGA